>NW_025959109.1:0-72746 GCF_023159225.1 Perognathus longimembris pacificus | reverse complement strand
GGCTGGAAGTAGAGCTATTGCTCAAGTGACAGAGTGCTAGCCTTAAGCAAAAAAGCTCAGGGACTGTGTCCAAGCCTGAGTTCAAACCCCGGGAACAGCAAAAATATAGGTAGGTAGGTAGGTAGGTAGGTAGATAGATAGATAGTAGATAGACAGAGTTTGTGTTGCAATGGAAAACCATGCACTCTACATCACTCTCTTCCTAATTCATTCCATACTATGTAACAGGATAAATAGCAGAGAATAGCAAAGGAAAATAATATTGTTTAATTGGCGATGTCTTTCTTGCTATAGTCATATAGATTCTTTCGAAGTGCAATGGGCTTCTCTTTCTCACTTGGAAAAGTCCACTTTGACTCTATTTACATATTCCATTTCAATTACTTCTGAACTAAAGAAACAATAAAACCACTGTTTCAGTCTTAACATTCTTCTTTGAACCATTATGGAATCATAATAGTTACTTCTTTGGTAATTAAAGTAACACATAGTCACTTGGCCTCTGTATACTTCCATGCCATCATGACTGGTCATGATTTCACTTAAGAAAATGATCCCTTAATAGAAACAACATGTCACTTTATGGGACGTGGGAGGTGTTTTGCTATGGGTCATGAACATCCCTCTGCTCCACAATAGATTGAATACTAAGTGCAGGCCCTGGAAAGGCAGGGCCCTGCCACCTGAGTCCCATATGCGTAAGTTCCAAGCTGAGGGAAAGTCAGGTCAAACAACACCAATGCAATGGAAGGAAACCAGAGTTTAGATTCCTGCTACAGAATTGCAAAGCAGAGTACAGGAGAGGGGCCTGACTAGAATGAGGGTTGTTTGGGAGAGTGCACCTTCTAGTTTGTTCTTCTATACATGGATGGCCACAACATGAAGCCCACTGGGGTAATGTGTGCTCCATGAAAGCCTGGTGGAGTCACATTTCTACATCTACTCTTAAGTTTCCTGTATTTACTCTTGAGTTTCAACCATTCTTAATCTTCTCATCATATCCCATAAATGTGAAAGCAGTGTGAAGCTTTAAAATGCTAGTTAAACATGATTACAATTAAACAATGTGGAGACTCCTAAGAAATGGGAAATGATGAGGAAGGGATACATGATGCGTGTAGGAATTCTTTGTGACTGATTATAAAATTCTTTTTTCTGGGATTTCTGCTTCAAGACTGATGGTAGAAGCAAAGGTTTTCCTGCTTTAAAAAAAAAAGGTGTAAAAGAATAAAATGTCCTAGACTCTTAATCCAAAGATACCTTGTGTTATAACAATTAGACATTTTCATATTCATAAAATGGTAACATAAATTTTATTACCACACCAGCATTTCATTTATTCCTAGCCTGATTTCCAGACTAATCTCAACATTCAAGAAAATATCTCAAAAGTAGCTGAAATTTAGGGCATTGAATAACATTGCACAGAAGAAAAGCATATACAAGAACATAAAAAGCTATGGTTTCTTCACTGATGTAATTTCACAATGTTAGAGTTTTTCTTTTATTAAAAACTACCAGTTGCAAAGACATGACTGGAAAGTTCAGGCACATGGGTCCGCCTTCCTGCCTCAGGTCCTGGGCAACTACCAGACAATCTGCAGGGTTATGAGATAAAGTCACGAATACAGTGTGTTTGGCGAAATATTTTTAATAGATTATAATACCTCTGTTTGGCTCAAATAAATTATCCAGCCTTATTTGGTCCACTTTCCCATTTCATGGTTGGCTGATCATTGAATTCTCTCAGAAAGCAAAGCAATGAAGAAAAGGGGAAAAAAGAAGAAAGATGAAAAAAGGAGGAGGAAGGGGAAAAAAGAAGAAAGGTGAAAAAAGGAGGAGGAAGGAAGGAAGGGGGCCTGAGGAGGAGGGACAGAGGACAGAGGAGCAAAATTCAGGAAGTCGGGAAGTCAGGTACTGGTGGCCTATGCCTACAATCCTAGCTATTCAGAAATGAGATCTGAGGATCACAGTTCAAAGCAAGCCTGGGCAGGAAAAGTCTACAAGACACTAAGCTCCAACCACCAGATAGTTCAGAGTAGAGCTGAGTGCCAGCCTTGAGCAAAAGATACTCAGTGCCCAGGCCCTGAGTTCAAGCCCAGGTCTGTCAAAACAAAAAGTCATTTTTATGTTCCAGACTTCCTTGAAGCCCATAGTTTGAAACGATATACGGAAGGGAAAACTATCACTCAACAAAGCTCAATAGCTTGTAGAGCTGCTGTGTCATTCTATTGCATGTCCTACCAGACACCTATAAAATGTGCTTTGCTTGGCCAAAGAGCTATCCACAACTCCCTGCTCAAACACCTGATGACAGTGGACATTCATTTCAATGGGAACAAGATAGTCTTTCAATTTTCCTTCTGTTGTACTCGTTACAATGTGGCCAGATTTACACTCTCTCTGTGAAATGCATTGGATTTCTCAGTCAATATTGGCTACAATATTAGTAATTTCTCAAGATCTTGCCTGTCATTTAAATGCAGACACAAAACTCACAGTCTCCTCCTGGATTCCATTTCAGTTTCAACATAGAACCATCATCATTTTTACCAAAGGACCAACTTTCTTACAGCATAGTTTCTATAAATAATGCACAAATAAATACTCTGCATATGCAAATACAACCATTTACAGATTGTACATCTTTAAGGGAAAAGCAGTGCATCTGTACTAAAACACATTCACACTGTTTTCTTGTCATAATGCCCTATAATATGGTATAAAATCTAGTTACACATATTTCAATTATATTACTTACTGTAAGCAATCTAGAGAAGACAAAGTATATGAAGGATGTTTGTAGTTTATATGCAAATATTATACTGTTTTATATCAAAAGAACTTCATTAGCCACATGGGTTGTAGAGCCAACCCACTTCAGATACTAAGGGACATTGTAATTTGGGGGAAAGTTATGTTGCAGATACTATTTGGCCAGCTAAACATTAACTGCTCAACAAAACTCTAGTGTTAACAATAACTATATTAAAAAGTTAATGGCAGCAGCAACTTGTTGACAAGACTCTATGTGCGTATGTGTGAAGAATAAAAGCTCAAAGGAGCAAGGTGCCAGTGGCTCATGTCTGTAATCCTCAAGAGAATGATTTCTGAGAATCAAGGTTCAAAGAAAGCATGCACCAGAAAGTCTCTTATCTACAATTAATCACCAAAAATCAGGAAAACAGAGCTGTGGTTCAAGTGGTAGACCACTATCCTTGAGTGCAAAGGCTAAGGGATAGCACTCAGGACCTGAGTACAAGCCCTGGTGCTGGCAACAAAAAGTATAAAAGCACAAAGAAAAAATGAAAAAATGCACAAGAAACATGTCAAAAACTGGGATGACTTAAAGGCTTAAAAAAATCTCAGACTTTAAGGCAGACGGATGGGGTGAGAGATGTTGATGTTTGTGATGTATATCACAGTGGGTTACATTGTGCATTTCCCCAACTTTCTAGTGCTAACACATTAAGGAATATGTTCACACTTTCAGTGAGGAACATTGAGCTCTTTTGGAAGAAAAGGGAGAAGGAAGAGGAGGAAAAGAGGTGAGAAGAGTGGGAGTAGAGGAGAGAGGAACCGATAACAAGAAGACTATCTAGACATATATTCTGACTCCCAGTTATACCATAATGTACAAGCCAGAGCTTGCTACAATTTACTCAATTAGAGTAAATATGATCATTGTATTTTATAACGTGTGAATATATTTTAAATACAAGAATTAAAGCTTCATGTCCATAATGAAGACCAGAACGCCTATAAATTGAAATTATAATTTTTTTTTTTTACATTTTAGGTGTCAAAGCCTATAAGTATGCCCTTATAACAAAAACTGCATGAATCTAGTGATCAATGTAAGGAACACATTATGAAGGGAAATGAATACATTTCAACTACCATTCGTGAAGAGAATAAGGCCTTCAACTGAAGAGGCAGTGACATCTCTGGATGCAATGACGTCAGAAGTGTCATCGTAATTCCAAATTATCCTGTACTCATAGAAATTCCAAATTTTGAGGGGAAGAAGTTCCACAGTAAGTTGAATGACAGTATTAATTCCACTTATTCTAGCTGTTGGAATACTAGCCCAAAGTTCATGGCTGTGGCTCTATCTTCTATACACAAGTGCAACATTGACTGCATTTCAGGTATCTTAGAGCTGATGGGTTGGAGAAACTATTTGCTTTCTCTACTGATTTTGTCCATCACCAAAGAAGACAAGGGATAGCTCGCAATTCAATTGGGAAGAAACTGGTGGAGCAGTGAACTCCTATTTAGCTCAGTTCCTCCTATCTCCACGTAAGAATCACCATTGTTAACACAAATTGGGGAGGGATGGGGGCATTGTGAAATTCCATGGCACTTTAAACCACCCCACCAAACTTCACCCATCTTGGCAAGCCAGGTTAGGTAGCAATGCTTCTAGGTGTAGCCAGTCATATCCTGGGTTTCAGGTTTCAGCCTGCAGCTCAGAGTCATCCATAAACAGTTTTCACATTCTCCACTTCCACCAAACCACCCCAGAAAGTCTCTAACATGGTAAGGAGGGCACCCAAACAATTTTTCATGATAGGTCTTGGATGGCTTCCATTTTGGTCATGTCACAGTGTTGATTTTACAGCCTTACAAAGCAATCAGAAGCAGAGCAGACTGTGGCCTTGAAAGAATGCTTGCTCCCACACATCGAATAAGGTACAGTGAATTGAAATTCCATATAGTATTGGTATCCTTTTACATAATTACCAACGGAATTACTACAGTGAGAAAGGGAAAGGAAGCCAGACATCGTGGCACACTTCTGTTTCCTAGATACTGGGGAACAGAGGTAGGGAGGAGCACAGTCTTGAGACCACCTGATCAAATGAAAAGCAGGGGAGGGAGGGGAGGAGGAGTTAAAGGGGAAGAAGAGTGAAAAGGGCAGAGGAAAAGGGAGAAAGGTGGAAGAGATAGAGGAAGGGGAGGGCTGGCCAGCCCAAAAGACTATCCAAAGATAACTCAAAAGCCAAAAAAAAAAAAAAAAAAAAAGGAACTGGAGGAGTGGTTTAAATGAAGCAAGGAAAAAGGCCTCAAGTTCCAAGCCAAGCATCACAGAGCAAGAATTGGAAGAATTAGCTTCTTCATTTGTAAACAAGGCAGACAAAAGAGAACAAGAACACCCCTTCAAAAGGCAACTTGTCCTTGTCCACTCTCAGCAGAAAAGTCACTGAGCATGTCATGTCCAGCCTGTTGGATTCATTAGGCCTCAGAAAGACTTACTGGGGACATTCGTGGGGGCACCCTCATCACTGTGCCCTGTTCTGTGTCACAGGAAGTGGAGAATATCTGCCATTTTCATTTCCATAACATTCACCATCTCAAGTTGCTTATTCAAGTTTCTTAAGGTAAAACTGTTTCTGTTTTCTATATCATTGAAAATGTATACAGCATGACATGGAGTTTTATATGCTCAAATCCACTGGATTAGCAAAGGAACACAAAGGCTCTGACACCAGGGGGAAGAATGCTCTATCTCAAAGCAAGCGTGACCATTTACGTCCATCACCATACTGGGGCGACCTCAATCCATCACCAGGATCTGTACTGCTCCCACTTGGGAATGAGGGGTACTTGCGCTTGTTGCATTTACTCCCATTTTGTAAATAGTCATTTCATAAGTATAGAGGATACCTTAAGAAGTATCTACTTTCTGTGTTATGCTCATACTAGGGCTTGAACTCAGGGCCTGGGCAATGCCCCTTAACTTTTTTGCTCAAGGCTGGCTTTCTATCACTTGAGCCACAGCTCTACTTTGGCTTTTTGGTGGCTATTGAAGGTGAGAGACTCATGGAAATTCCTGCCTAGGCTGGCTTTGAATCTCAACCTTCAGATTGCAATCTCCTAAGAAGCTAGATTATAACTGAGCCACCACCAGATGGCTTCTAGTCTCACTTTTTACCTGTAGCTGTTAAACACTCCACACAAGAAGTTCTCAACTTTAATCTCACTATTCATAGAATAGAATAGACTATCATCATATAGAACAGGCTGTCCATTCTATATTAAAAATCATGTTTAGAAAGTGGCTCAGGTGGTAGAGCTGAAGAGCTCAGGGACAGAGCCCAGGCCCAGAGTTCAAGCCCCATGACCAAGAAAAAAAATATCATGTTTCTTTCATTGGAATATCAGCAGATCAGCTACCAGTGTACCTTTATCTACCTATCCATCAATTCTTAGAAATTCAAAAGGCAACCAACAAACTTTGTATCCATTCCTACAGATTTTCTCAGGAGCCATATTTTCTTCTATTATGAATTTCTGAAACATAAGTATAGTTTTCTTTCTCTACCACCAAACCATTTAAACAACTTCCCATATTGTAAACATTTTATAGATTTAGGTTATATGCTCCAAAATGTACTCCTCTTGATTTTGCTTATCCCACATGGAAAGTCCTTTTCAAATTAACATTTGGTGTCATCTTCATGGAACTAGAAACTCCATGAGGATACAGGGCAAGTCTGCCTTATTTGCTCCCCCCCAAAAATAATCCCAAAATCTGGTACTGTTTAGAATTTATGCTAGGTAGAGAATTGACTAAGATGCTAAGTCGTTATTGCCCAGCTCTTACTTACAATGATATGACCAGTTTGTAAAAAGCCATATGTGGAAATGATTTTGCACAAGATTGTGTAACATGTGAATGAAAAAGCCAAGGTGGCTTTCTTCATTTCCTATTCTACATGGATGACACCACAGAGGTTCTTATACCTGTTTGCATTTCCTTAGCCTCAGGTCCTCAGCTCCTCCCACTAGCCCCCAGATCCACCCATACCTAATGAGCCACTCCTACTCACTACCTATCTACTTCCCCTTTACCCCCAGAGAGAGAAGCTGCCACCTGGATAAGGTGCAGACACCATGTATCTCCCTCTCCCATGGGAACTATGGCCCCACTAATAAACCTCCTTTTGAACCTTCTTCTCCTGTCTGTGATGATCTCTGCATGGTCCTCTGGGATGGCTGGGACATATCTTTTCAACACCTAATAGGCTGAGGATTCCAATGGTACTGATGAATGAGTTCTTATCACTTGAATGGTGTATCCATTCCCATCGTTCTTCATTGGCTGGACAGAGAAACCTTTCTGTAAATATGCCTGCTTTATGCATACTTCATGGAAGATCCAAAGAACACAACCTGAAGTAGAATTCTGTAGCCATAGTGATGAGCCAAGTTACTCTCTTAGAGACAGTCAGGTATGACAGGGATCAAGCCACAAATAGCAGCTGTTATTTCCTTGTCTCTGCCATTGCTAACGCAAGTCTGCTAAACATAGCTTTGATGAATTATTTGGGGTTCTTAAAAGAAAATTTTCTTTTGGTTTTCTAGAGCGTCTCTTGATCTTACAAAAAAGGTAAATATGCCTTTCTACTGAGGACAAAGATGATATAATAATGACTGTCCAATTTTATGTTATAAATATCACTGTATAAATAAATCTGATTTGAATAGGTCTACGAGTCAGATGGAGAAGACACTCATTTTGGTAAACATCTCATATTGAAGCTGTAAAGACACTCTTTACTAAGTCCATGCCCAATAAATCCAAGTCTTTCTACCCGGTATGCTTCGGTCTAAATGGTCTGTTTCCCCTGTCATTTTGGTGAACACTTTGGAGACAAAACTAGGTATCATGAAAACCCCAAATTCCACTGCTACAACACCAAGAGATACTGACAGGCAAGATTATCTTTATAAATGACCTACAGATGTTTAACTAACCGCCATGTACATTAGCTTTAGGTTCTGAGCAACTTTTGCAACATTTCCCACTTGTTCCTCTGTGGAGCAGAGGAAGGAATGTAAGAAAAAGACTAATGAACTGTGGGTGCAGCTTTAGTGGTAAGAGAATTTGCCTAGTCTTTCTGAGAAACTTACAAAAAAAAAACCAACACAAAAAAACAGAAGTATTATTTAAGCTCTAAACACTAATATGCCAAACAATTTACATAAATCGTACAATGGAGAAGGAATTTCTACTCTTTTTTTTTCCTGGTGAAAAAATGAAGTGCATTCATTTGATCACAGTCACACCATTATTTAGTATCAGATCTAAGATTGCAGTCTAGACATATCCAGCTCATTCTGGATTCCTTATGAGGCTTCTAGCTCTGGAGTCCCTCTGCCCAGGGGACAAATCCTAAGATTGCTAGCACTTAAAACTCTCCTAGTTATAGAAAGTAAATCACAAAGAGCCTCTCCTACTGTGAGAAGCCATTCAATAAATCGTCCTCAAAGCCTTCCCACAGAGGCTACCTGGGAAAACCCCAGTAAGACCTGAGTTCTAGCAGAAGCCATCAGTGAGTACAAACAACACAAATTTGCTTCTTTGCTACCGACCCTTGGCTCTGAGACTCAGCCTGTCATCAAGAGTGTCAACTTCAATGGATGGGCATGTGTCCACAGGAACTGAGTTGAGGTCACACTTGTCTCACTCTGTCCTGCAAACAGATGTCTGGGTGACAAGTCTTAGTCACACATGGCGAACAGAGGTTCCAGCCAAATCAGGTGGGAAGTGCCATATCTTCTTTCTAAGCCCTTTTGGCCAGCCAGCTCATTCCCTATGATAATCCTGCATCAGCTGGTTTTCTCCAGAATCTTTTAACACAAAGCCTGCGTTTGGGTGATGTCTTGTTATTGGACAAGCAGAACTGAGTTTATTTCTGTAACTCACCAAAAACCCCATCTGGTTCTGTGTGTTTGAATGTGCCCCTTCAGAGTTCCCTCCCAAGGAGCCAGGTAAAAACTGATGTAATGCAGAGTTCTAGTGGTGGCAAGAAGGAAAGCAGGTGATAGAGCAACCAATAAACAACAACCCAAGAGAATTGCTGTTTATTATTCATTTATCACATTAAGATGGAAAAACAGGGCTGGGAATATGGCCTAGTGGCAAGAAGCTCTCTGTTCGATTCCCCAGCACCACATATATGGAAAACGGCCAGAAGGGGCGCTGTGGCTCAGGTGGCAGAGTTCTAGCATTGAGCGGGAAGAAGCCAGGGACAGTGCTCAGGCCCTGAGTCCAAGGCCCAGGACTGACCCCAAAAAAAGCAAGATGGAAAAACAAAGTCTGTAATAATCATCCCAGGGAATATACAGCAAACTCTTAAGGATAATAGCTTTCTCCCAGATGACAAGAGTTCAATCACTGGCCTACATGAAGCATCATAAAAACAATAGTATCTCCTCTGGAAATAGAACTCGGTGTGGTCACTTTTCAACATTTTACCAAGTTTGTTATGAATCTTCCAAATTAAATTTAAGCTCCCCACATACACACAGCCCGTGTACTGGATTTTTTTGTATATTCAAAAGATGCTCTTTCCTGCCAGGTGTGATTTGTGAAGTCCTATACCTACCCTACCCACTGTCGGGGAAATTAACATCATCTCTATCGGGCAGGGGCAGCTGTGATTTCATTCCTGTCCTGGAAAAGTTCTTCCCTTGAATATCTTACTTCTGCGGTCTTTCTCAACTACTCAGGATGAAACACACAATGTCAAACATCCACGCTTTGTCTTCTCATCAAAAGCCTTCACTGAAAAAATAATATATCTCAAAGATGGTCAAATACAAATACTAAATACAAATACTAAAAGCTTTTATGCTGTATAACCTGAAAATTGAAAAGTCTAAACTGTGCCTGAACTAGTTATCATGAGACAAAAACCAACCGCAAACTATAAGAAATTACAGGCAGTAGTCCTTTTTATCCCCAGTCCCGGGGCTTGGACTCAGGGTCTTGGGTGCTATCCCTGAGCCTCTCTGTGCTCAAGGCTAGCGTTCTACCACTTGAGCCACAGTGCCTTTTCCAGCTTTTTCTTAGTTTGTTGGAGATAAGAGTCTCATAGACTTTGCTGACTAGGCTGGCTTTGAACTGCAATTCTCAGATCTCCACCTACTGAGTAGCCAGGATTACAGGCGTGAGCCAGCAGTGAACAGCAGCCGCAAAGTTTTTCACAGTCACCTGCAGCTTAATCATAACTGGGGCGTGTTCTAAGGGCTGTGCTGTTGCCATCCCACTGCTGAGCAAACATCACACAGCTCACTCACACAAACTAAGCTGGCTATGACATCACTAGGTTACACAATCTTAGGGGTCCACTGTTATATTTGTGACCTGTCTTGGGTTGAAGTGTCATTATGAAGCACATGACTACATTGAAATGAGCTCTTCCATATGAGAGAAAAAGACTCATTTTCCATGCATAAGGATGAAAGAAACTAGAATGTTCATAAATACATTCACCATGTTTATCTAAAGAACTTCTTGACATTCATGGGAGTTTTGATGCCTTATATCACATTGGATCCACTAAATGCCTTCCCCTGGCCATATTCCAAGAGCTTTTAAATTGTTAGGTCTACAGACAACAACCAAGGCTCAGAAGTCTCTGAATGAAGATTAAATGATTCCGGGGTGGGGGTTGGGGGTGCTCATTCACTACCCTTTCGTCTCTATCCTTCTAATACACACTGTCACTATGGTTTCTTATAACTACACAGAAAAATGGACAACATGGAAGAATATTTCTGGCAAGGTACTGAGAACAAAATAAAGAACTAATTTCCTTTAGTCTTCATTTTTACCTACAGGTCAGATCACTTGCGAATATAATAACCACAAAAAACTCTGCACTAATATAACATTAGACACCAGGGCTTCACAGCTATTCAGACCAGGTTCACCACGAACACTGAAGTTATTTAATAAAATTGAAGATGACTTTTCAATCCGGGATACTAAGAAATTTGTATATCCCCTTGCCAATATTTTTCATGGTGATTAGCTCTTTTTTTTCCCCTCACAGACACTGGTATGCTGCTTAAAATAATATTTGTGGCTTTACTCACCATCTGTCAAAGGGAGACATGTTGATTTTCTTAAAGCAAGTTGGGTCTGCATTCTTTCTCTGTTACTGTTACAGGTAGACCTGACAGGCATATGATCGTTTGTTTGCAAATGCTCTCCCCTAGATGGAACCTAGTTAAGTTTCATTTCTTACCTGCTGGACAGTTGCACTCAGAAGGTGTTTCTCTTGTGATTCTCAGTTTAGCCATGTGTTCGTAGGATTCCTGTAGGAAAAGAAGATATATTAAGAGCTAGCAGTAGTATCCCAGTTCTGTGAGTTCTTCAGGGACTCTTCCTCTGTGGCTGTTAATAATGTTTGATAGCCTGCACAAACAGCATTTATGTAAGTGCATGGATCTTAGCCAATGCTAACAGTACTCAAGACATAATTTTGTTTTTAATTTAAAAATCAATTTAACATTGACATAGATTGAAAGATTTGGGGAATACCTTTCTTCATTATTCAACTATCCCCACCCTCTCCCTGCACAGCCAAGGCAAAACTCCGGCACTAACAATGCAGCTCATGGCAATGTGTGTCCTATCAATAACAGCCAATGTTGTAGACATACTTTATCACATTCGGGCTGCAACTACTGCATCTCTCCACTGGCAGAAAAACTACCCTCTCCCTACTGGAGTCTAAGTCATCTTTAAAGGAATCCCTTTCAATTCTCCATTCATCAATATCTGAGCACAACCTCTGTTAACTCTCCCCCTCCAAAAAAACAAAGGAAAACTTTTTTTTCCCAATTTTTAAAACCTTTAATATGAAAAGAATTCCGAGTTAAATGAATTTTTAAATCTATGGGCTTATTTCACTTTTAAGAGTGCTTACCATTCTCTATTGATAAGGCCTAACCTTATCAAATGAAAAACAGATGTGAGCATTACAATGAATATTCTCCATACAACTGAGAATGCTGACAGCCCAGACTCCACAAAACTAAACAGCCGGGCAAAGCCCCTACTGCCATTGCAACATGCAATCCTTAAGGAAGACAGAGGGAAGATCCTCCACACAGACTTGGAGAGAAACCAAGGAAGGGACTTGAATAAATAGATACCACAGAGGCTCACACATCCCAAATCAACTGTATAACCAGTAAGGGTGGATCCTGTAGACTGACTGAACCTGTGCAAAATTCTATCCACATGCAACTCCCCCTCGAGCAAGGCCCAGCCTCACACACCTGACTATGGTCTTCAGCTGATCTGCCTTCTCCGGCAGCAGGGGAACGGAGGGTGCCCTTTTAGCAGATTCCAGGGTGAGGATCCTCGCCTGAAGGTCGTTGGTTTTCACCCCAAGTTACAGACACGAAATCATGGCCACCCCGGAGAGGAGGGTGGCCAGGGTGGTGCACGGGGGCATGGCACAGGTGCAATGCTGCCTGGAAGGGCTGGGTTCTTCAGATCCAGCCTTTCACCCTGCTCCCTTCCCCACAGGCTTCTTCACCAGCATGGTAAGGGGGGGGGGTCCTCTGGCCACCTTCTACCTCCTGCCAAGACAACTGGCCAGAGGAGTAGCGACAAGTCCTCCAAAGTTCAGTCCTGGCGGCTGCACAAGTAGTTGGCAGAGTAGGTGCCAGGCAGGCGCGGTGAGGGACCTGTATGGGGCTCAGCACGGGGACCCGCAGGCAAGGACCATCCTCAGCCTGTGGCTCTCCTCCCAGCTGGGAGCAAAACAAACAAAAATAAATAATGCTCTCCTCTGCACTCCTCTGAGCTCCTCTGCTCTCCTCTGCTCTCCTCCTCCTCTGCTCTCCGCCTCCTTTGCTCTCTTCCTCCTCTGCTCTCCTCCTCCTCTGCTCTCTTCCTCCTCAATTGGATGATAAACTTGGCTTCAGGTGTGTTAGGGAGATAGAAGCGTAAAGGTAGAAGAGGGAAATGGGTTTCAAATGTACCCTAAGTGCATCAAGTACTGAAAATGAGTACTTCATTTATGGCTCTGCAACAATCTAACATGTCCTCGGACCCTTTTGGTGCCAATAAGATAGAGGAGAGTTGTGTGACAGATCTCTGGTCTTGCAGGCTTTAGGTTGTAACAGAAAGGAGAACTAGATGGTTCTGAATGTTTATTCAAGGTCCATCCACCCACTTCCTCACTTTCAGCCCTCCCATTATGTTCTTAAGCTTCAAGGAAATAAGTGTTTCTGTTCTCTCACCCGATCCACTCCATTCCCCCCATGTACGGTCCAGTGCCAGGTGCTAGCAAGATCAACAGGGAGCAAGGTGTGGGTACTGTTCATTGGGAGCTGCAGGCTTGCTGTGTTGGCTGGTCCCTCTGGAAGGAATGCTGGTGGCTCCCCTACCCTCTCCTCCTCGTGGGAGAGACCCCCATGACCTGTGTTTGCATTTGCCTCTGTGCTTATATAGCCTCTGTATTTACACCTGACCATGCTAGGGCAAATAGGCTTCCCCTAGTTCTTAAGCAATGAGCCAGAGCTGTCCAGTCAACGGTGGTTTGGCAGCATTATGCTGCCTTTAGCCATTTGGGAACCCTATGAAATTGGTCATGGCCCCTTCCAGGATGTGCAGCCTACCAGAGTGCACAGGCGTGAGGCAGAAATAGCAGGGCCTCCTCTTGAGCACAGACCCCTCTCCTCCCGCCTTGTTCCTTTGCTGGGGCTGGCAAGCCTCATAGGCAGGGTGGCCCGACGAGCTAGGATGGCCAGCCAATGACAGGTAAGATCCTTCAGGGGGGATGACCTAAGACAGGCGCTTTCTCGAGTAGGACATCCACCAGCTTATTAAACAGAAAAGGAGGAGATGTGGGGCGCACCGCCTGGCCCCGACTGTGCACGCCCTGGAGTTGTGTGACTGTTGCACCACCTCCGGGGAGAGGGATCCTGGCTAACCCTGCCTGCCTTCAGGGTCCGGAACTGGAAGGCAGCTCTAGGCAGTAACCTGGGGTGGTCCTGCTGGTAGTGACATAGACTCAGGCCGCCCCTTAGGGAGGTCCCATGGCCTTCCACCCTTGACGGACAGCTCCGACCGCCAATCGTAGCCCCTGACTAGGTATGTTACACCCCTCCTCTTCCTGCTGCCATTGCCCATACTTAAGATGGGGTTCGCGCCAATAAACAGAGAGCGGTCTTGAACTCTGCCCAAGTCGACTGACCATCTAACTGTGGCATAAAGGTTGGGTTGGGCTGCGTGCGGGCGACTTGCTGCTTATTACCTATTCTGGGTTCACCCTCGGCGGGGAGGGGCGCGCCTCCTTGCCTCTCCTGCTGGTCAGGAGAGCGCCCGGGGTGCAGGGCACCCTGCATCTGTCCATCCATCTGTCTGTCTATGTGTCTGTCTCCCTGTCCATCTGTCTGTCCATCTCTTGTGCGTCTGTCTGTCTCCCTGTCTGTCTCTATGTTGTCCTGTCTGTCCGTCTGTCTGTGTGTCTGCGCCTCTCTTCGTCTGTGTGTCCGCCCGTCCCTCCTTTTCCGTCTCCCAATCCACATGTCCGTCCCTCTGTCCGCCCCTCCATTCCTCCGACTGGACTGTGTCTCTCTGTCTGGGAGACGCACCCAGCACCACCCAAGGAGGATTCAGCACCCAGCACCACCACCCAAGGAGGACTCAGCACTCAATACCACCACCCAGGAGGCCTCAGCACACAATACCACCACCCAGGCGGACTCAGCACCCAGCACCACCACCCAAGGAGGACTCAGGTCTGTCTGTCTGTCTGTCTGTCTGTGCATGGCACCCGCACCCCCGAGGCCCCAAGGCCTGTCCTCACCGGGGTGCCGCCTTGGCTTCCCCATCCCCGAGAAAGGAGATGCCCAGGAGCCAGGAAACCCCCAGGAGAAGCGAGAAAGGGGAAGTGGCATCCACTCCCCGTCCGGAGCCCAGAAACTTCAGGGCCCAGCCGCCCCAAGCTCCCCAGGACACCCACCCGGGGGTCCACACCTGACAGCCCAAACCCCCGGAACCAAGACGGGCACCCTGGCTGCCCCACACCCGACCCGATGTGCCAATGGCCTGCAGTGAGTGTGAAAGCCCCAGGGGCCACCAGGGAGGAGAGGGAGGGGGAAGGAGAGAGGGATGAGATCAAGCACCCATCCCCCACCCACCCAATTATCCACCCACCCACCCATCCATCCACCCACCCATCCACCCACCCATCCATCCACCCACCCACCCATCCATCCACCCACCCACCCAACCATCCACCCACCCATCTACCCACCCATCATTCATCCACCCACCCATCCACCCATCCACCCACCCATAGATCCACCCACCCATCCACCCCCCCCACCGATCAATCCACCCACTCTTCCACCCATCCACCCAATCATCCACCCACCCACCCACCCATCCCCATTGCTCTCTCCACAGTGCTCTCCAGGTCCAGGCCTCCTGCCCTGATCCTCCCCTGGTCTGCAGCCTCCATCTTCCTCCCCCTCCTCCTCCTCCTCCTCCTCCTCCTCGTCCTCATGGCTGAAGCTCATCCGGGTAACTCACCTCCTTTCTGGTTCCTCCATCAGCCCAAGGGAGGATTCGAACACAGTACCCTTGTATGGATGATCCTGACTTCTCACCTTTGTTCCTCGTGACCCCCCCAACCCAACCAGAGACTCCCACACCATCTTCTGGAAGCTTCCCCACGCCCTCCTGACCCCTGAGACCCCCCCAACCTTGGGCCCTGCGACCCCTGACCCTGTACCTGACCTGGGCCTGACCTTCGACTCCAGGAGCCACAGGCTAAGCTTGCACTGTGTGGCCACCACCACAGAGGCCCGGTGCATCGTTGTGAACCCGAACAAGGGGTCGGTCACACTGCTGGACAGTTGGGGCAATCGAGGCACGACGGAGACACCAGGCCCCCACCCTGAGAGGCCAATGGTGGGGGTGGTGGGGTAAACTGAGGCAGGGGTGGGCTGGCCCACATTCCCTGGTGTTCCGGGGGCTAAGTTGAGGCATGGATGGACGAATGGATCTCCCAGGTGTTCCGGTTTATGTCAAGGCACCGAACCCCCCGCTCTCCAAGGTCCCCGTCGGACAATGTAGCTGCGAATTCTGGGATCACCTGTGGTACCATGGAGTCGAGTTTGAGGTTACACTCACTGTGGCCAGGAGGCCCCTGACCAAAGGCCTGGGGTTCACAAACCCGGGTGAGGTCCTGAGGTTCCGGGTAGGGGGGGGGGTCGAGGGTCAGGGGTCACAGGTCATATGTTGAAGGTTCAGGGGTCATTGGGTTGAAAGTTCAGGAATCATGGGGTTGAACTGGTCAGGGGTCATGGGTTGACGGGTCAGGGGACATGGGGTTGAAGGGTCAGGGGTTTTGGGGTTGAAGGGTCAGAGGTCGTGGGGTTGAAGGGTCAGGGGTAAGTCTCCCCACAGTCCCTCCACCCTCCACCCCCCCCCCGCCATGTCCTTTCCCCAGGCCTTGTGTGTTATGTCTTCGAGGCCCAGGCCCTGAACTGCTCATGGGCACTGGGGCCGCAGGCACCGCGGGGGACACAGTATTCCTTCAGGATCTGGACTCCAGGTGGGGCCACCCCTGCCGGTTTCAATGCCCCCTCCGCACCATTGTTGGTTTCTAATGTTCCCCGCTCATCCCGCCATTGTCAGTTTCTAACGCCTCTCTTTGGCATTGTCAGTTTGTAATGCCACCTCTGTTGGCCATTTTCGGTTTCTAATGTCCCCCCCTTTGGCCATTGTGAGTTTCTAATGCCCCACCACTCCCTAGGACCGGCCTGTACCATGAGTGCTGGCCGACATGTGCCAGTCCGGCCTCCAGGTGGGCTGCATCCTCCCCGATCTTGCTGGCCTCTGGGCCCAGACCTACGCCCTGGTCACCGGCTCGAGCCCCGCTGGCCCCGTCCACTTCCTGTACGCCTGGCTCTATGCCCGTGAAATTGGTGAGGGTGGTTTCCAGTACCCCCTGGACCACCCAGGGCGGTTTCAAGTATCCCAGAGACCACCAAGGGCAGTTTAAAGTGTCCCCAAGAACACCGAGGGCGGATTTGTGTCCTCGAGACCACCGAGAGTGGTTTCAAGTATCCCCACGAGCACTTTGGTGCATGGAGGGCAGTTTCAGGTATCCCCAAGACCACCTAGGGCGATTTCAAGGGTTCCCCATGACCCCCAAAAGCAGCTTCAAGTTTTCCCAGGACCATCCAGGGCGGTTTTAAGTGTCCCCGAGACCGCTGAGGGCGGTTTCAAGTGTCCACACGAGCACCTTGGTGGATGGAGGGCGGTTTCCACTGTCCCCATGAGCATCCAGGGCAGTTTTGAGTGTCCCCCAAGACCCACAAGGGCAGTTTTAAGTATCCCTGGCACCACCGAGGGCAGTTTCGAGCCCCCCCACCCCACCCGGTGTCCCTCCATTCATCTGTGGCAGTTTTCAGAACACTTTGACCCCCTGTGAAACGTGAGCATTGCCTGCGGCCCCCGGGGCTGGCAGGTATGGTGGGAGCCACACAGGACCTGGAGGCAGTGGAGCAAGCACGACTTCCGGTAACAGCTGGCCCTGTGCATGGGAGTACTCAGTGCAACACCCGGGAGTACTCGGTCCAGCACTGGCGGGGAGTATTTAGTCCAGCAACGTTCAGGAGGGGGTGGGGTTCCGGATTGGTGTGGGATGGGAGTACTCAGTCCAGCACCGGGGAGGGATGGGAGTACTCAGTGCAGCACCCGGGAGTACTCAGTCCAGCACCAGGGAGTACCGGTTGTAGCACCCTGGACTACTCAGTCCAGTATTGGTTGGGAGAGGTGGGTTTCAGGATTAGTGTGAAATGGGAGTACTCAGCCCAGCACTGGGGAGTACTCCACACAGCACGTGGGAGTACTAAGCACATCACCCATAAGTACACGGTCCAGCACCCTGCCCCGCAGTCAGTGCTGACTGAGGCCTGTGCTCTGTTCTTTTAGCATGGTGGCCAGCTGGTCTCCCAGGACTCCCCGGTGAGTGCTCCTGGAACCGCCCCGTGCCTCAGTTTACCCCTGCCCCATGGCGAGTCTCCCCCCACATTGAGGTCTTGGGAGGCTCAGACAACACCTACGCCCTGCCAGGCCTCGAACCCGGGCCTCAACGGGCCTGTGCATCCGGGCCAGGGAAGCCCGCACCCTGACCTAGGGCTCCTGGAGCAACACGGTGGAGTCTGGGGAGCAGAGGGCGGTTTCAACTGTCCCCAGGGAGGTTTCAGGTGTCCCCAAGAGTAGAGATTCTGGGTGGGGGGTGGTTTCAAGTGTCCCCAGGACCATTTTGGGCCTGTGGGTGGATGGATGGCGGTTTCAAGTGTTCCCGGGGGAAGGGGTCTGGGGCGATTCATTTCAAGTGGCTCCAGGGTGGGGAGGGGTCTGTGGTGGGTGGTTTCAAGTGTACCCAGGGCGGTTTCAAGTGTCCCAAGGGTGTTTTCTAGTATCCCAATGGGGAGGGGCTCTTGGGGGGGTGGTTTCAAGTGTGACCAGGACCACCTTGGGCCTGTGGGTGGATGGAGGGCGGTTTCAAGTGTCCCCGGGTTGGAGTGGTTCTGTAGGGGGCGGTTTTAAGCGTCGCCAAGGCAACCCTGGGCCTGTGGGTGGATGGAGGGCGGTTTCAAGTGTCCCCAAGGGGAGGGGGTCTGGGTGAGGGTCAGTTTCAAGTGTCCCATGATGGGGGCAGTTCTTTAGGGGGTGGTTTCAAGTGTCTCCAAGGCAACCCTCGGCGTGTGCATCGATGGAGGGCGGTGTCCAGTGTCCCCACGAAAACCTTGGGCCTGTGAGTGGATGTAGGGCAGTTTTGAGTGTCCCCACGGCGGTTTCAAGTGTCCCCGGGGGAATGGGGATCTGGGTGGGGGGGTGGTTTCAAGTGTCCCCAAGAACATTCTGGGCCTGTGGGTGGATAGGTGGCGATTTGAAGTGTCCTCAGAGGCCTCACATGGGGGGGAGCCTTTGCAGGTGGAGTCGTGTGGGGAGGGCTGGGGCAAGGAGCTGAGGGTCACGTGTCCCTCCCTCCCCACTTCATGTGACCCCTCCCCCTCCCATCCCTTCCTCCCCGAGTGTGTGCACACCCACACGGTCGGAGGTTTCAAGGGTCCCCGCCGGGCCAGCCATGCTGCACCTGCTGCTTCGGCAGCACTGGGGTCGCTGGGCCTGGGCTGGGGCTGTCAGAGGTGAGCAGGAATCTGAACCCGGGGCCCCCAGGGTGGGGGGGGGAACGCAACGCATTGTGGGCCATGCGGGAGGCCGGGATTCGAGCCCACATCCACCCGTCCGTCCGTCTGCCCTGCAGGCTCCTGAGCGCCCGCGTTCCCTGTGTCAGTGACAAGTTGACTGGTGAAGATGGACAGACGGACGGACGGAGGGACAGAGGGACATGGGGGGCTGGGGGCTTGGGCGGTGACAGACAGACAGCGATGGGAATTGAGACACGGACAGACATGAAGACAGACGGACGGACAGACAGGGAGACAGGGAGATGGATGGACAGATGAACAGACAGACAGACAGACTGGGAGACAGATGGACAGACCTGGAGACAGACAAACAGGCATGGACAAGAGACAGGCAGACAGATGGACAAACAGACATGGAGACAGACAGACAGGGAGACGGACAGACAGACACACAGCAGACAGATGGACAGACAGACAGACAGGGACACAGATGAGCAGGACAGACAGACAGGTGGACAGGGAGACAGACAGACAGAACTGGAGACAGACAGATGACAAAAAGACACAGATGGACGGATGGACAGATGGACATCATGGAGACAGATAGACAAGAGAGGGAGACGGACAGACAGATGAGCACACAGTGAGACACACAGGGAGACAGACAGTCATGGACAGATGGACCTGGAGACAGACGGACAAACACACTGAGCAGATGGTCAGACAGACAGACGGAGAAACAGGGAGACAGACAGATGGACGGATGGATGGACAGATGGACAGATGAGCAGACGGGCAGACAGACCTGGAGACAGACGGACACATGGACAAATGGATGGACGGACAGACACAGAGGGTGACAGACGGACAGACAAAGAGATGGGCGGATGGACACCCGGACAGGTGGACAGCCGTGCATCTCCCCCTGTCCTCCGCTGGGAGGAGGAGGAGGAGGAGGAGGAGGAGGAGGAGGAGGAGGCGGAGCCATGGACTGTGGTGGAGCTGAGCCTGCAGCCTGGGCCCTGATCATGGCGCCGCCGGGGTCACCCCAGCCTCCCCCCCGCATGCACACACGTACCCAGGGTTAGGGTACTGAGTCCTCCTGCGTGGGTGCTGGGTGCTCAGTCCTCCCCCGGCATCTCCACACAAGATGCTGGGTGCTCAGTCCCCCCTGGCGTCTCCACACAAGGTGCTGGGTGCTCAGTCCTCCCCCGGTGTCTGCATACGAGGTGCTGGGTGCTCAGTCCTCCCGTGCCTCCACACAAAGTGCTGGGTGCTCAGTCTTCTCATGTGGGTGCTGGGCAGTTAGTCCTGTGTCCCACACGAGGGCCTGGGTGCTCAGTCCTCCTCCCATGAATCCACAGGAGGCGCTGGGCGCTCAGTTCTCCTCCCGTTCCTCCACACGAGGTGCTGGGTGCTCAGTCCTCCTGTGTGTGTGCTAGGCGCTCAGTCCTCCTCCCGTGCCTCCGTGAGGGGTGCTGGGTGCTTGGAATAATTAGTACATGTTTTTGGAATAATTAGTACATGTTTAGGCTAGTCAAAGCCGAAGTCATAATAGCCCAATAGCTATGCCCTTATGGACACTTAAGATGATGCTAAGTGAAATGAGCTCCATGTTATGGAAACAGGTGGTATATCATTATTGTAATTATTTTCAACATGCGATATGAATCCGTACCCTTTTTATTTTCTCTCGTATTCCCTTCCTGTGGTTTTACCCCCACTATCACTGTATCTCATCTGAGCACCCTGGATACTGTATATACGTGTATTAGAGCTAGGGAAGAGAAAGTAAATATCAAAATCAATAGACAAAGATAAAAATACAAACAACTCCAAACACAATACTCACAAAACCATTTGGTGTAAACCAACCATACAACTCGTGGGTGGAAGGGGAAGCAGGAGGGAAGAGGTAGGCATGTGGAGGGGAGGAGGAGTTAACATGTTGGACAAGAAATGTACTCACTGCATTATATATGAAATTGTAACCCCTCTGTACTTCACTTTGACAATAAAGGAGAAAAAAGACAATAAATATTTTTGAAAGATTCTGAAACACCTAACATTTTTTAGAGTTATGACATATAATGCTTAAGATTCTCATGTTAAAAACTAACATTTAGAATCAACACTCTCTTTCTCTGGCAATAGGAAAACTACCAACACATACACTGTTTGTTAATAAAGGTAAACATTTCCCTCAAAGAACTGCTAATCACCATACATTTCCTTTCTTCCTTCCTGTTATTTACTTCAGCCATTCTCTGGCCATAATCTGAGTGAAACCAGCCAAAAGGTACAGACACTGAGGCAGGAAGGGACAGATAGCATGAACACACCAAGGTGGCTGAGGCCTGAGCTATTTTGGATACTATAACCTCAACATTAGGCACAGGTAGTGAGAGAGGAAGAGAGAGACCAGGAAAAGTAGAAGCCAAATGGCTGCTAGGTATAAAAATCTAGAGAAGTGTGGACTTAAGACAGTTGTCAGAAGCTGCAACACAAAAATGAATAAGATGGAAATTAGATGGGATGTTCAAGGAAATAACCAAACGAGAACATACAACAAAATAAGTCAAAGCTAGGACAGCGAAAAGAGTAGTGCAAAATTTGGGAGGTGGACAACCTATCCTGCGTTTATTAAAAAAAAATGGCTTCTGCACAAGCACAAACATCTCTCCAGCCTTCCTTCTCTCTCTACACATAGAATAAGCATTCCCTCCTCTGTAGCCTTTGCAAACAAGAGACACGCGATATTTTTGTTAGATAATGAAACAAATACCAGTGATGAGCCAAAAACTTAAATAGAGTAAAAGAGTTGGGACAGCACTGTGTTCACTCTATGAGAAATATCCAACAGGAATGTGCAGTGTCTTTATTCAACCACAGTTGTTTATTCGAATCACAAAGTCTAATGATTAAAGCATGTCTTCAACTCTCTCATATCTTGCTATTCTATTTATTCTTGTGTTATACATTTACAATGACCACTCTTAGGAATCTAGAAAGTTCTGAGGAAGAACTGGGGTAGGGGGGTGGTGCTTATGATTACTTCCCAAAGCATAAGGGTGAAAAACAGCAGCTCATCAAGTGGGGGCAAGGGGAGAGCGGGAGACAAATGAAGGGGAAGGGGGGGAATGTAGTCAAGAATTCATTGTACATACTACAAAAGTAAGAAAATGGAAAGGGTGGGCAGAGGAAGGAGGGGCAAGAATGTTGAAAGGGGTGAGGTGGGTTAAGATCTGCCATATTCATAAACTGCTTTGTCAAATGGCAACTCCTTTGCACAAATACTTAAAGATAGTTTTTGTAAGAACTCAGAAGCTCTTCCCTTCACAGTAGTAGGACAAATTATTAGTTCCTACGCACAGGGACTAGAGTCTTTCAGGTCATTTGTGTTTTGGTGGGGTTTTGGTTTTTGAGCCAGCACTGAAAATTGAACTCAGAGACTGGGCTATGTCCCTTAGCTTTGTCACTCCATGCTGGCATGCTACCCCTTGAGAAATAGCACTATTTCTGGTACTTTGGTGGTTCATGGAGGATGGATGTCATGGATTTCCCTGCCCAGGGCGGGTTTCAACGCACAATCCTCCAATCTCATGAGGATCTGGGATTACAGGCCTGAGCCACAGGCTCCAGTTTCTAATGAGCTTTGGTCATCAAAAAAGGGATAGTATAATTTTAAGGTTCACAGACATTAGTGCTACCTTTGGATCCTATTATATAAAGCCCCAAAGACCTGTCTTTTAAATAACTAATCAAATAAAAAATAAACAATTGCCTTCTAATTAAATAATCATAAGATAGGAAAATGGAGACAAAATAATCATTACTAATATAAACATAAAAATGAAAAAAAGATACCAAAGAGTTGATTCCTACATAGTTTAAGACTATAGGGAAAGTAAGCTGGAAGCCAGTGGCTGTAGCCAGTAATCCTAGCTATTCAGGAGGCTGAGATCTGAGGATCGAGGTTCTAAGCCAGCCTGGGCAGGAAAAATCTGTGAGACTCTTCTCTTCAATTAACCACCAAAAAGCTGGAAGTAGAGCTATTGCTCAAGTGACAGAGTGCTAGCCTTAAGCAAAAAAAGCTCAGGAACTGTGTCCAAGCCTGAGTTCAAACCCCGGGAACAGCAAAAATATAGGTAGGTAGGTAGGTAGGTAGGTAGGTACATAGATAGATAGATAGATAGATAGATAGATAGATAGATAGATAGATAGATAGATAGATAGATAGAGTTTGTGTTGCAATGGAAAACCATGCACTCTACATCACTCTCTTCCTAATTCATTCCACTACTATGTAACAGGATAAATAGCAGAGAATAGCAAAGGAAAATAAATATTTGTTAATTGGCGATGTCTTTCTTGCTATAGTCATATAGTTTCTTTCGAAGTGCAATTGACTTCTCTTTCTCACTTGGAAAAGTCCACTTTGACTCTATTTACATATTCCATTTCAATTACTTCTGAACTAAACAAACAAAAAAACCAATGTTTCAGTCTTAAAATTCTTCTTTGAACCATTATGGAATCGTAATAGATACTTCTTTGGTAATTAAAGTAACACATATCACTTGGCCTCTGTATACTTCCATGCCATCATAACTGGTCATGATTTCACTTAAGAAAATGATCCCTTAATAGAAACAACATGTCACTTTATGGGACGTGGGAGGAGTTTTGCTATGGGTCATGAACATCCCTCTGCTCCACAATAGATTGCATACTAAGTGCAGGCCCTGGAAAGGCAGGGCCCTGCCACCTGAGTCCCATATGCGTAAGTTCCAAGCTGAGGGAAAGTCAGGTCAAACAACACCAATGCAATGGAAGGAAACCAGAGTTTAGATTCCTGCTACAGAATTGCAAAGCAGAGTACAGGAGAGGGGCCTGACTAGAATGAGGGTTGTTTGGGACAGTGCACCTTCTAGTTTGTTCTTCTATATATGGATGGCCACAACATGAAGCCCACTGAGGTAATGTGTGCTCCATGAAAGCCTGGTGGAGTCGCATTTCTACATCTACTCTTAAGTTTCCTGTATTTATTCTTAAGTTTCAACCATTCTTAATCTTCTCATCATATCCCATAAATGTGAAAGCAGTGTGAAGCTTTAAAATGCTAGTTGCACATGATTACAATTAAACAATGTGGAGACTCCTAAGAAATGGGAAATGATGAGGAAGGGATACATGAAGCGTGTAGGAATTCTTTGTGACTGATTATAAAATTCTCTTTTCTGGGATTTCTGCTTCAAGACTGATGGTAGAAGCAAAGGTTTTCCTGCTTTAAAAAAAAGGTGTAAAAGAATAAAATGTCCTAGACTTCTTAATCCAAAGATACCTTGTGTTATAACAATTAGACATTTTCATATTCATAAAATGGTAACATAAATTTTATTACCACACCAGCACTTCATTTATTCCTAGCCTGATTTCCAGACTAATCTCAATATTCAAGAAAATATTTCAAAATTAGCTGAAATTTAGGGCATTGAATAACGTTGCACAGAAGAAAAGCATATACAAGAACATAAAAAGCTATGGTTTCTTCACTGATGTAATTTCACAATGTTAGAGTTTTTCTTTTATTAAAAACTACCAGTTGCAAAGACATGACTGGAAAGTTCAGGCACATGGGTCCGCCTTCCTGCCTCAGGTCCTGGGCAACTACCAGACAGTCTGCAGGGTTAGGAGATAAAGTCACAGATACAGTGTGTTTGGCTAAATATTTTTAATAGATTATAATACCTCTGTTTGGCTCAAATAAATTATCCAGCCTTATTTGGTCCACTTTCCCATTTCATGGTTGGCTGATCATTGAATTCTCTCAGAAAGCAAAGCAATGAAGAAAAGGGGAAAAAAGAAGAAAGATGAAAAAAGGAGGAGGAAGGAAGGAAGGGGGCCTGAGGAGGAGGACAAAGGACAGAGGAGAAAAAGTCAGGAAGTCAGGTACTGGTGGCCTATGCCTACAATGCTAGCTACTCAGAAATGAGATCTGAGGATCACAGTTCAAAGCAAGCCTGGGCAGGAAAAGTCCACAAGACACATAGCTCCAACCAACAGAGTAGAGCTGAGTGCCAGCCTTGAGCAAAAGCTCAGTGCCCAGGCCCTGAGTTCAAGCCCCAGGTCTGTCAAAACAAAAAGTCATTTTTATGTTGCAGACTTCCTTGAAGCCCATAGTTTGAAACGATATATGGAAGGGAAAACAATCACTCACCAAAGCTCAATAGCTTGTAGAGCTGCTGTGTCATTCTATTGCATGTCCTACCAGACACGTATAAAATGTGCTTTGCTTGGCCAAAGAGCTATCCACAACTCCCTGCTCAAACACCTGATGACAGTGGACATTCATTTCAATGGGAACAAGTTAGTCTTTCAATTTTCCTTCTGTTGTACTCGTTACAATGTGGCCAGATTTACACTCTCTCTGTGAAATGCATTGGATTTCTCAGTCAATATTGGCTACAATATTAGTAATTTCTCAAGATCTTGCCTGTCATTTAAATGCAGACACAAAACTCACAGTCTCCTCATGGTGTCCATTTCAGTTTCAACATAGAACCATCATCATTTTACCAAAGACCAACTTTCTTACACCATAGTTTCTATAAATAATGCACAAAAAAATACTCTGCATATGCAAATTCAACCAATTACAGATTGTACATCTTTAAGGGAAAAGCAGTGCATCTGTACTAAAACACATTCACACTGTTTTCTTGTCATAATGCCCTATAACATGGTATAAAATCTAGCTACACATTATTTCAATTATATTACTTACTGTAAGCAATCTAGAGAAGACAAAGTATATGAAGGATGTTTGTAGTTTATATGCAAGTATTATACTGTTTTATATCAAAAGAACTTCATTAGCCACATCGGTTGTAGAGCCAACCCACTTCAGATATTAAGGGACATTGTAATTTGGGGGAAAGTTATGTTGCAGATACGATTTGGCCAGCTAAACATTAACTGCTCAACAAAACTCTAGTGTTAACAATAACTATATTAAAAAGTTAATGGCAGCAGCAACTTGTTGACAAGACTCTATGTGCGTATGTGTGAAGAATAAAAGCTCAAAGGAGCAAGGTGCCAGTGGCTCATGTCTGTAATCCTCAAGAGAATGATTTCTGAGAATCAAGGTTCAAAGAAAGCATGCACCAGAAAGTCTCTTATCTACAATTAATCACCAAAAATCAGGAAACAGAGCTGTGGTTCAAGTGGTAGACCACTATCCTTGAGTGCAAAGGCTAAGGGATAGCACTCAGGACCTGAGTACAAGCCCTGGTGCTGGCAACAAAAAGTATAAAAGCACAAAGAAAAATGAAAAAATGCACAGAAACATGTCAAAAACTGGGATGACTTAAAGGCTTAAAAAAATCTCAGACTTTAAGGCAGACGGATGGGGTGAGAGATGTTGATGTTTGTGATGTATGATATCACAGTGGGTTACATTGTGCATTTCCCCAACTTCCTAGTGCGAACAGATTAAGGAATAGGTTCCTCACGTTCAGTGAGGAACACTGAGCTCTTTGGGAAGAAAAGGGAGAAGGAAGAGGAGGAAAAGAGGTGAGAAAAGTGGGAGAAGAGGCGAGAGGAACCGATAACAAAGAAGACTATCTAGACATATATTCTGACTCCCAGTTATACCATAATGTACAAGCCAGAGCTTGATACAATTAACTCAATTAGAGTAAATATGATCATTGTATTTTATAACGTGTGAATATATTTTAAATACAAGAATTAAAGCTTCATGTCCATAACGAAGAACAGAACGCCTATAAATTGAAATTATAATTTTTTTTTTACATTTTAGGTGTCAAAGCCTATAAGTATGCCCTTATAACAAAAACTGCATGAATCTAGTGATCAATGTAAGGAACACATTATGAAGGGAAATGAATACATTTCAACTACCATTCATGAAGAGAATAAGGCCTTCAACTGAAGAGGCAGTGACATCTCTGGAGGCAATGACGTCAGAAGTGTCATCGCAATTCCAAATTATCCTGTACTCATAGAAATTCCAAATTTTGAGGGGAAGAAGTTCCACAGTAAGTTGAATGACAGTATTAATTCCACTTATTCTAGCTGTTGGAATACTAGCCCAAAGTTCATGGCTGTGGCTCTATCTACTATACACAAGGGCAACATTGACTGCATTTCAGGTATCTTAGAGCTGATGGGTTGGAGAAACTATTTGCTTTCTCTACTGATTTTGTCCATCACCAAAGAAGACAAGGGATAGCTCGCAATTCAATTGGGAAGAAACTGGTGGAGCAGTGAACTCCTATTTAGCTCAGTTCCTCCTATCTCCACGTAAGAATCACCATTGTTAACACAAATTGGGGAGGGATTGGGGGCATTGTGAAATTCCATGGCACTTTAAACCACCCCACCAAACTTCACCCATCTTGGCAAGCCAGGTTAGGTAGCAATGCTTCTAGGTGTAGCCAGTCATATCCTGGGTTTCAGGTTTCAGGTTGCAGCTCAGTCATCCATAAACAGTTTTCACATTCTCCACTTCCACCAAACCACCCCAGAGAGTCTCTAACGTGGTAAGGAGGGCACCCAAGCAGTTTTTCATGATAGGTCTTGGATGGCTTCCATTTGGGTCATGTCACAGAGTTGATTTTACAGCCTTACAAAGCAATCAGAAGCAGAGCAGACTGTGGCCTTGAAAGAATGCTTGCTCCTACACATCGAATAAGCTACAGTGAATTGAAACTCCATGTAGTATTGGTATCCTTTTACATAATTACCAACGGAATTACTACAGTGAGAAAGGGAAAGGAAGCCGGACATCGTGGCACACTTCTGTTTCCCAGATACTGGGGAACAGAGGTAGGGAGGAGCACAGTCTTGAGACCACCTGATCAAATGAAAAGCAGGGGAGGGAGGGGGGGAGGAGTTAAAGGGGAAGAAGAGTGAAAAGGGCAGAGGAAAAGGGAGAAAGGTGGAAGAGATAGAGGAAGGGGAGGGCTGGCCAGCCCAAAAGACTATCCAAAGATAACTCAAAAGCCAAAAAAAAAAAAAAAAAGGAACTGGAGGAGTGGCTTAAATGAAGCAAGGAAAAGGCCTCAAGTTCCAAGCCAAGCATCACAGAGCAAGAATTGGAAGAATTAGCTTCTTCATTTGTAAACAAGGCAGACAAAAGAGAAGAAACAAGAACACCCCTTCAAAAGGCAACTTGTCCTTGTCCACTCTCAGCAGAAAAGTCACTGAGCATGTCATGTCCAGCCTTTTGGATTCAGTAGGCCTGAGAAAGACTTACTGGGGATATTCGTGGGGGCACCCTCATCACTGTGCCCTGTTCTGTGTCACAGGAAGTGGAGAATATCTGCCATTTTCATTTCCATAACATTCACCATCTCAAGTTGCTTATTCTAGTTTCTTAAGGTAAAACTGTTTCTGTTCTCTGTATCATTGAAAATGTATACAGCAAGACATGGAGTTTTATATGCTCAAGTCAACTGGATTAGCAAAGGAACACAAAGGCTCTGACACCAGGGGGAAGAGTGCTCTATCTCAAAGCAAGCATGAATATTTACGTCCATCACCATACTGGGGCGTCCTCAATCCATCACCAGGATCTGTACTGCTCCCACTTGGGAATGAGGGGTACTTGCGCTTGTTGGCATTTACTCCCACTTTGTAAATAGTCATTTCATAAGTATAGAGGATACCTTAAGAAGTATCTACTTTCTGTGTATGCTCATACTAGGGCTTGACCTCAGGGCCTGGGCATTGCCCCTTAACTTTTTCGCTCAAGGCTGGCTTTCTATCACTTGAGCCACAGCTCTACTTTGGCTTTTTGGTGGCTATTGAAGGTGAGAGACTCATGGAAGTTCCTGCCTAGGCTGGCTTTGAATCCCAACCTTCAGATTGCAATCTCCTAAGAAGCTAGAATTATAACTGAGCCACCACCAGATGGCTTCTAGTCTCACTTTTTACCTGTAGCTGTTAAACACTCCACACAAGAAGTTGTCAACTTTATTCTCACTATTCATAGAATAGAGTAGACTACCATCATATAGAACAGGCTGTCCATTCTATATTAAAAATCATGTTTAGAAAGTGGCTCAGGGAGTAGAGCTGAAGAGCACAGGGACAGAGCCCAGGCCCAGAGTTCAAGCCCCATGACCAAGAAAAAAAATATCATGTTTCTTTCATTTGGAATATCAGCAGATCAGCTACCAGTGTACCTTTATCTACCTATCCATCAATTCTTAGAAATTCAAAAGGCAACCAACAAACTTTGTATCCATTCCTACAGATTTTCTCAGGAGCCATATTTTCTTCTATTATGAATTTCTGAAACATAAGTATAGTTTTCTTTCTCTACCACCAAACCATTTAAACAACTTCCCATATTGTAAACATTTCATAGATTTAGGTTATAAGCTCCAAAATGTACTCCTCTTGATTTTGCTTATCCCACATGGAAAGTCCTTTTCAAATTAACATTTGGTGTCATCTTCATGGAACTAGAAACTCCATGAGGATGCAGGGCAAGTCTGCCTCATTTGCCCCCCCCAAAAAAAATCCCAAAATCTGGTACTGTTTAGAATTTATGCTAGGTAGAGAATTGACTAAGATGCTAAGTCGTTATTGCCCAGCTCTTACTTACAATGATATGACCAGTTTGTAAAAAGCCATATGTGGAAATGATTTGCACAAGATTGTGTAACATGTGAATGAAAAAGCCAAGGTGGCTTTCTTCATTTCCTATTCTTCATGGATGACACCACAGAGGTTCTTATACCTGTTTGCATTTCCTTAGCCTCAGGTCCTCAGCTCCTCCCACTAGCCCCCAGATCCACCCATACCTAATGAGCCACTCCTACTCACTACCTATCTACTTCCCCTTTACCCCCAGAGAGAGAAGCTGCCACCTGGATAAGGTGCAGACACCATGTAGCTCCCTCTCCCATGGGAACTATGGCCCCACTAATAAACCTCCTTTTGAACCTTCTTCTCCTGTCTGTGATGATCTCTGCATGGTCCTCTGGGATGGCTGGGACATATCTTTTCAACACCTAATAGGCTGAGGAGGCCAATGGTACTGATGAATGAGTTCTTATCACTTGAATGGTGTATCCATTCCCATCGTTCTTCATTGGCTGGACAGAGAAACCTTTCTGTAAATATGCCTGCTTTATGCATACTTCATGGAAGATCCAAAGAACACAACCTGAAGTAGAATTCTGTAGCCATAGTGATGAGCCAAGTTACTCTCTTAGAGACAGTCAGGTATGACAGGGATCAAGCCACAAATAGCAGCTGTTATTTCCTTGTCTCTGCCATTGCTAACGCAAGTCTGCTAAACATAGCTTTGATGAATTATTTGGGGTTCTTAAAAGAAAATTTTCTTTTGGTTTTCTAGAGCGTCTCTTGATCTTACAAAAAAGGTAAATATGCCTTTCTACTGAGGACAAAGATGATATAATAATGACTGTCCAATTTTATGTTATAAATATCACTGTATAAATAAATCTGATTTGAATAGGTCTACGAGTCAGATGGAGAAGACACTCATTTTGGTAAACATCTCATATTGAAGCTGTAAAGACACTCTTTACTAAGTCCATGCCCAATAAATCCAAGTCTTTCTACCCGGTATGCTTCGGTCTAAATGGTCTGTTTCCCCTGTCATTTTGGTGAACACTTTGGAGACAAAACTAGGTATCATGAAAACCCCAAATTCCACTGCTACAACACCAAGAGATACTGACAGGCAAGATTATCTTTATAAATGACCTACAGATGTTTAACTAACCGCCATGTACATTAGCTTTAGGTTCTGAGCAACTTTTGCAACATTTCCCACTTGTTCCTCTGTGGAGCAGAGGAAGGAATGTAAGAAAAAGACTAATGAACTGTGGGTGCAGCTTTAGTGGTAAGAGAATTTGCCTAGTCTTTCTGAGAAACTTACAAAAAAAAACCAACACAAAAAAAAACAGAAGTATTATTTAAGCTCTAAACACTAATATGCCAAACAATTTACATAAATCGTACAATGGAGAAGGAATTTCTAGTCTTTTTTTTTCCTGGTGAAAAAATGAAGTGCATTCATTTGATCACAGTCACACCATTATTTAGTATCAGATCTAAGATTGCAGTCTAGACATATCCAGCTCATTCTGGATTCCTTATGAGGCTTCTAGCTCTGGAGTCCCTCTGCCCAGGGGACAAATCCTAAGATTGCTAGCACTTAAAACTGTCCTAGTTATAGAAAGTAAATCACAAAGAGCCTCTCCTACTGTGAGAAGCCATTCAATAAATCGTCCTCAAAGCCTTCCCACAGAGGCTACCTGGGAAAACCCCAGTAAGACCTGAGTTCTAGCAGAAGCCATCAGTGAGTACAAACAACACAAATTTGCTTCTTTGCTACCGACCCTTGGCTCTGAGACTCAGCCTGTCATCAAGAGTGTCAACTTCAATGGATGGGCATGTGTCCACAGGAACTGAGTTGAGGTCACACTTGTCTCACTCTGTCCTGCAAACAGATGTCTGGGTGACAAGTCTTAGTCACACATGGCGAACAGAGGTTCCAGCCAAATCAGGTGGGAAGTGCCATATCTTCTTTCTAAGCCCTTTTGGCCAGCCAGCTCATTCCCTAAGATAATCCTGCATCAGCTGGTTTTCTCCAGAATCTTTTAACACAAAGCCTGCGTTTGGGTGATGTCTTGTTATTGGACAAGCAGAACTGAGTTTATTTCTGTAACTCACCAAAAACCCCATCTGGTTCTGTGTGTTTGAATGTGCCCCTTCAGAGTTCCCTCCCAAGGAGCCAGGTAAAAACTGATGTAATGCAGAGTTCTAGTGGTGGCAAGAAGGAAAGCAGGTGATAGAGCAACCAATAAACAACAACCCAAGAGAATTGCTGTTTATTATTCATTTATCACATTAAGATGGAAAAACAGGGCTGGGAATATGGCCTAGTGGCAAGAAGCTCTCTGTTCGATTCCCCAGCACCACATATATGGAAAACGGCCAGAAGGGGCGCTGTGGCTCAGGTGGCAGAGTTCTAGCATTGAGCGGGAAGAAGCCAGGGACAGTGCTCAGGCCCTGAGTCCAAGGCCCAGGACTGACCCCAAAAAAAGCAAGATGGAAAAACAAAGTCTGTAATAATCATCCCAGGGAATATACAGCAAACTCTTAAGGATAATAGCTTTCTCCCAGATGACAAGAGTTCAATCACTGGCCTACATGAAGCATCATAAAAACAATAGTATCTCCTCTGGAAATAGAACTCGGTGTGGTCACTTTTCAACATATTACCAAGTTTGTTATGAATCTTCCAAATTAAATTTAAGCTCCCCACATACACACAGCCCGTGTACTGGATTTTTTTGTATATTCAAAAGATGCTCTTTCCTGCCAGGTGTGATTTGTGAAGTCCTATACCTACCCTACCCACTGTCGGGGAAATTAACATCATCTCTATGGGGCAGGGGCAGCTGTGATTTCATTCCTGTCCTGGAAAAGTTCTTCCCTTGAATATCTTACTTCTGAGGTCTTTCTCAACTACTCAGGATGAAACACACAATGTCAAACATCCACGCTTTGTCTTCTCATCAAAAGCCTTCACTGAAAAAATAATATATCTCAAAGATGGTCAAATACAAATACTAAATACAAATACTAAAAGCTTTTATGCTGTATAACCTGAAAATTGAAAAGTCTAAACTGTGCCTGAACTAGTTATCATGAGACAAAAACCAACCGCAAACTATAAGAAATTACAGGCAGTAGTCCTTTTTATCCCCAGTCCCGGGGCTTGGACTCAGGGTCTTGGGTGCTATCCCTGAGCCTCTCTGTGCTCAAGGCTAGCGTTCTACCACTTGAGCCACAGTGCCTTTTCCAGCTTTTTCTTAGTTTGTTGGAGATAAGAGTCTCATAGACTTTGCTGACTAGGCTGGCTTTGAACTGCAATTCTCAGATCTCCACCTACTGAGTAGCCAGGATTACAGGCGTGAGCCAGCAGTGAACAGCAGCCGCAAAGTTTTTCACAGTCACCTGCAGCTTAATCATAACTGGGGCGTGTTCTAAGGGCTGTGCTGTTGCCATCCCACTGCTGAGCAAACATCACACAGCTCACTCACACAAACTAAGCTGGCTATGACATCACTAGGTTACACAATCTTAGGGGTCCACTGTTATATTTGTGACCTGTCTTGGGTTGAAGTGTCATTATGAAGCACATGACTACATTGAAATGAGCTCTTCCATATGAGAGAAAAAGACTCATTTTCCATGCATAAGGATGAAAGAAACTAGAATGTTCATAAATACATTCACCATGTTTATCTAAAGAACTTCTTGAGATTCATGGGAGTTTTGATGCCTTATATAACATTGTATCCACTAAATGCCTTCCCCTGGCCATATTCCAAGAGCTTTTAAATTGTTAGGTCTACAGACAACAACCAAGGCTCAGAAGTCTCTGAATGAAGATTTAATGATTCGGGGGGGGGGTGGGGGTGCTCATTCACTACCCTTTCGTCTCTATCCTTCTAATACACACTGTCACTATGGTTTCTTATAACTACACAGAAAAATGGACAACATGGAAGAATATTTCTGGCAAGGTACTGAGAACAAAATAAAGAACTAATTTCCTTTAGTCTTCATTTTTACCTACAGGTCAGATCACTTGCGAATATAATAACCACAAAAAACTCTGCACTAATATAACATTAGACACCAGGGCTTCACAGCTATTCAGACCAGGTTCACCACGAACACTGAAGTTATTTAATAAAATTGAAGATGACTTTTCAATCCGGGATACTAAGAAATTTGTATATCCCCTTGCCAATATTTTTCATGGTGATTAGCTCTTTTTTTTCCCCTCACAGACACTGGTATGCTGCTTAAAATAATATTTGTGGCTTTACTCACCATCTGTCAAAGGGAGACATGTTGATTTTCTTAAAGCAAGTTGGGTCTGCATTCTTTCTCTGTTACTGTTACAGGTAGACCTGACAGGCATATGATCGTTTGTTTGCAAATGCTCTCCCCTAGATGGAACCTAGTTAAGTTTCATTTCTTACCTGCTGGACAGTTGCACTCAGAAGGTGTTTCTCTTGTGATTCTCAGTTTAGCCATGTGTTCGTAGGATTCCTGTAGGAAAAGAAGATATATTAAGAGCTAGCAGTAGTATCCCAGTTCTGTGAGTTCTTCAGGGACTCTTCCTCTGTGGCTGTTAATAATGTTTGATAGCCTGCACAAACAGCATTTATGTAAGTGCATGGATCTTAGCCAATGCTAACAGTACTCAAGACATAATTTTGTTTTTAATTTAAAAATCAATTTAACATTGACATAGATTGAAAGATTTGGGGAATACCTTTCTTCATTATTCAACTATCACCACCCTGTTAGGTTTTTAAAGTAGGTAGCCGGTAAAGGAGAATGCCACGCGGTATTCAGGCAGGAGAGAAAAGTTTATTACCAAACTGCTGGCCTGTGGCTAAGATGATCCATGGCCAGAGAGAAGGGAGAGGGGGGGGGGGAGAGAGAGAGCACGACCCCCACCCAGCCCTGCTTTATCTAGGGCAGGGGCAAGGGGTGTGGCCAGGTGGATTATGAGGTGACCTCAGGGAAAGGTAACTGCCTCCAGGTCTGCAGGTTACCCAGCTAACTGGGTGGAGACTTAATTAGGTGGGGAGATCTGCATATAGCCCTCAGGGAGAGGACCTAACACACCCTCTCCCTGCACAGCCAAGGCAAAACTCCGGCACTAACAATGCAGCTCATGGCAATGTGTGTCCTATCAATAACAGCCAATGTTGTAGACATACTTTATCACATTCGGGCTGCAACTACTGCATCTCTCCACTGGCAGAAAAACTACCCTCTCCCTACTGGAGTCTAAGTCATCTTTAAAGGAATCCCTTTCAATTCTCCATTCATCAATATCTGAACACAACCTCTGTTAACTCTCCCCCTCCAAAAAAACAAAGGAAAACTTTTTTTTCCCAATTTTTAAAACCTTTAATATGAAAAGAATTCCGAGTTAAATGAATTTTTAAATCTATGGGCTTATTTCACTTTTAAGAGTGCTTACCATTCTCTATTGATAAGGCCTAACCTTATCAAATGAAAAACAGATGTGAGCATTACAATGAATATTCTCCATAGGACTGAGAATGCTGACAGCCCAGACTCCACAAAACTAAACAGCCGGGCAAAGCCCCTACTGCCATTGCAACATGCAATCCTTAAGGAAGACAGAGGGAAGATCCTCCACACAGACTTGGAGAGAAACCAAGGAAGGGACTTGAATAAATAGATACCACAGAGGCTCACACATCCCAAATCAACTGTATAACCAGTAAGGGTGGATCCTGTAGACTGACTGAACCTGTGCAAAATTCTATCCACATGCAACTCCCCCTCGAGCAAGGCCCAGCCTCACACACCTGACTATGGTCTTCAGCTGATCTGCCTTCTCCGGCAGCAGGGGAACGGAGGGTGCCCTTTTAGCAGATTCCAGGTTGAGGATCCTCGCCTGAAGGTCGTTGGTTTTCACCCCAAGTTACAGACATGAAATCATGGCCACCCCGGAGAGGAGGGTGGCCAGGGTGGTGCACGGGGGCATGGCACAGGTGCAATGCTGCCTGGAAGGGCTGGGTTCTTCAGATCCAGCCTTTCACCCTGCTCCCTTCCCCACAGGCTTCTTCACCAGCATGGTAAGGGGGGGTCCTCTGGCCACCTTCTACCTCCTGCCAAGACAACTGGCCAGAGGAGTAGCGACAAGTCCTCCAAAGTTCAGTCCTGGCGGCTGCACAAGTAGTTGGCAGAGTAGGTGCCAGGCAGGCGCGGTGAGGGACCTGTATGGGGCTCAGCACGGGGACCCGCAGGCAAGGACCATCCTCAGCCTGTGGCTCTCCTCCCAGCTGGGAGCAAAACAAACAAAAATAAATAATGCTCTCCTCTGCACTCCTCTGAGCTCCTCTGCTCTCCTCTGCTCTCCTCCTCCTCTGCTCTCCGCCTCCTTTGCTCTCTTCCTCCTCTGCTCTCCTCCTCCTCTGCTCTCTTCCTCCTCAATTGGATGATAAACTTGGCTTCAGGTGTGTTTGGGAGATAGAAGCGTAAAGGTAGAAGAGGGAAATGGGTTTCAAATGTACCCTAAGTGCATCAAGTATTGAAAATGAGTACTTCATTTATGGCTCTGCAACAATCTAACATGTCCTCGGACCCTTTTGGTGCCAATAAGATAGAGGAGAGTTGTGTGACAGATCTCTGGTCTTGCAGGCTTTAGGTTGTAACAGAAAGGAGAACTAGATGGTTCTGAATGTTTATTCAAGGTCCATCCACCCACTTCCTCACTTTCAGCCCTCCCATTATGTTCTTAAGCTTCAAGGAAATAAGTGTTTCTGTTCTCTCACCCGATCCACTCCATTCCCCCCATGTACGGTCCAGTGCCAGGTGCTAGCAAGATCAACAGGGAGCAAGGTGTGGGTACTGTTCATTGGGAGCTGCAGGCTTGCTGTGTTGGCTGGTCCCTCTGGAAGGAATGCTGGTGGCTCCCCTACCCTCTCCTCCTCGTGGGAGAGACCCCCATGACCTGTGTTTGCATTTGCCTCTGTGCTTATATAGCCTCTGTATTTACACCTGACCATGCTAGGGCAAATAGGCTTCCCCTAGTTCTTAAGCAATGAGCCAGAGCTGTCCAGTCAATGGTGGTTTGGCAGCATTATGCTGCCTTTAGCCATTTGGGAACCCTATGAAATTGGTCATGGCCCCTTCCAGGATGTGCAGCCTACCAGAGTGCACAGGCGTGAGGCAGAAATAGCAGGGCCTCCTCTTGAGCACAGACCCCTCTCCTCCCGCCTTGTTCCTTTGCTGGGGCTGGCAAGCCTCATAGGCAGGGTGGCCCGACGAGCTAGGATGGCCAGCCAATGACAGGTAAGATCCTTCAGGGGGGACGACCTAAGACAGGCGCTTTCTCGAGTAGGACATCCACCAGCTTATTAAACAGAAAAGGAGGAGATGTGGGGCGCACCGCCTGGCGCCGACTGTGCACGCCCTGGAGTTGTGTGACTGTTGCACCGCCTCCGGGGAGAGGGATCCTGGCTAACCCCGCCTGCCTTCGGGGTCCGGAACTGGAAGGCAGCTCTAGGCAGTAACCTGGGGTGGTCCTGCTGGTAGTGACATAGACTCAGGCCACCCCTTAGGGAGGTCCCATGGCCTTCCACTCTTGACGGACAGCTCCGACCGCCAATCGTAGCCCCTGACTAGGTATGTTACACCCCTCCTCTTCCTGCTGCCATTGCCCATACTTAAGATGGGGTTCGCGCCAATAAACAGAGAGCGGTCTTGAACTCTGCCCAAGTCGACTGACCATCTAACTGTGGCATAAAGGTTGGGTTGGGCTGTGTGCGGGCGACTTGCTGCTTATTACCTATTCTGGGTTCACCCTCGGCGGGGAGGGGCGCGCCTCCTTGCCTCTCCTGCTGGTCAGGAGAGCGCCCGGGGTGCAGGGCCCCCTGCATCTGTCCATCCATCTGTCTGTCTATGTGTCTGTCTCCCTGTCCATCTGTCTGTCCATCTCTTGTGCGTCTGTCTGTCTCCCTGTCTGTCTCTATGTTGTCCTGTCTGTCCGTCTGTCTGTGTGTCTGCGCCTCTCTCCGTCTGTGTGTCCGCCCGTCCCTCCTTTTCCGTCTCCCAATCCACATGTCCGTCCCTCTGTCCGCCCCTCCATTCCTCCGACTGGACTGTGTCTCTCTGTCTGGGAGACGCACCCAGCACCACCCAAGGAGGATTCAGCACCCAGCACCACCACCCAAGGAGGACTCAGCACTCAATACCACCACCCAGGAGGCCTCAGCACACAATACCACCACCCAGGAGGACTCAGCACCCAGCACCACCACCCAAGGAGGACTCAGGTCTGTCTGTCTGTCTGTCTGTGCATGGCACCCGCACTCCCGAGGCCCCAAGGCCTGTCCTCACCGGGGTGCCGCCTTGGCTTCCCCATCCCCGAGAAAGGAGAATGAGATGCTCAGGAGCCAGGAAACCCCCAGGAGAAGCGAGAAAGGGGAAGCGGCATCCACTCCCCGTCCGGAGCCCAGAAACGTCAGGGCCCAGCCGCCCCAAGCTCCCCAGGACACCCACCCGGGGGTCCACACCTGACAGCCCAAACCCCCGGAACCAAGACGGGCACCCTGGCTGCCCCACACCCGACCCGATGTGCCAATGGCCTGCAGTGAGTGTGAAAGCCCCAGGGGCCACCAGGGAGGAGAGGGAGGGGGAAGGAGAGAGGGATGAGAACAAGCACCCATCCCCCACCCACCCACGCAACACCCACCCACCCACCCACCCAATTATCCACCCACCCACCCATCCATCCACCCACCCATCCACCCACCCACCCATCCATCCACCCACCCACCCAACCATCCACCCACCCATCTACCCACCCATCATTCATCCACCCACCCATCCACCCATCCACCCATCCACCCACCCATAGATCCACCCACCCATCCACCCCCCCACCGATCAATCCACCCACTCTTCCACCCATCCACCCAATCATCCACCCACCCACCCACCCACCCATCCCCATTGCTCTCTCCACAGTGCTCTCCAGGTCCAGGCCTCCTGCCCTGATCCTCCCCTGGTCTGCAGCCTCCATCTTCCTCCCCCTCCTCCTCCTCCTCCTCCTCCTCCTCCTCCTCCTCCTCCTCGTCCTCATGGATGAAGCTCATCCGGGTAACTCACCTCCTTTCTGGTTCCTCCATCAGCCCAAGGGAGGATTCGAACACAGTACCCTTGTATGGATGATCCTGACTTCTCACCTTTGTTCCTTGTGACCCCCCCAACCCAACCAGAGACTCCCACACCATCTTCTGGAAGCTTCCCCGCGCCCTCCTGACCCCTGAGACCCCCCCAACCTTGGGCCCTGCGACCCCTGACCCTGTACCTGACCTGGGCCTGACCTTCGACTCCAGGAGCCACAGGCTAAGCTTGCACTGTGTGGCCACCACCACAGAGGCCCGGTGCATCGTTGTGAACCCGAACAAGGGGTCGGTCACACTGCTGGACAGTTGGGGCAATCGAGGCACGACGGAGACACCAGGCCCCCACCCTGGGAGGCCAATGGTGGGGGCTGTGGGGTAAACTGAGGCAGGGGTGGGCTGGCCCACATTCCCTGGTGTTCTGGGGGCTAAGTTGAGGCATGGATGGACGAATGGATCTCCCAGGTGTTCCGGTTTATGTCAAGGCACCGACCCCCCCGCTCTCCAAGGTCCCCGTCGGACAATGTAGCTGCGAATTCTGGGATCTCCTGTGGTACCAGGGAGTCGAGTTTGAGGTTACACTCACTGTGGCCAGGAGGCCCCTGACCAAAGGCCTGGGGTTCACAAACCCGGGTGAGGTCCTGAGGTTCCGGGTAGGGGGGGGGATCGAGGGTCAGGGGTCACAGGTCATATGTTGAAGGTTCAGGGGTCATTGGGTTGAAAGTTCAGGAATCATGGGGTTGAACTGGTCAGGGGTCATGGGTTGACGGGTCAGGGGACATGGGGTTGAAGGGTCAGGGGTTTTGGGGTTGAAGGGTCAGAGGTCGTGGGGTTGAAGGGTCAGGGGTAAGTCTCCCCACAGGCCCTCCACCCTCCACCCCCCCCGCCATGTCCTTTCCCCAGGCCTTGTGTGTTATGTCTTCGAGGCCCAGGCCCTGAACTGCTCATGGGCACTGGGGCCGCAGGCACCGCGGGGGACACAGTATTCCTTCAGGATCCGGACTCCAGGTGGGGCCACCCCTGCCGGTTTCAATGCCCCCTCCGCACCATTGTCGGTTTCTAATGTTCCCCGCTCATCCCGCCATTGTCAGTTTCTAACGCCTCTCTTTGGCATTGTCAGTTTGTAATGCCACCTCTGTTGGCCATTTTCGGTTTCTAATGTCCCCCCCTTCGGCCATTGTGAGTTTCTAATGCCCCACCACTCCCTAGGACCGGTTTGTACCATGAGTGCTGGCCGACATGTGCCAGTCCGGCCTCCAGGTGGGCTGCATCCTCAGTGCAACACCCGGGAGTACTCGGTCCAGCACTGGCGGGGAGTATTTAGTCCAGCAATGTTCAGGAGGGGGTGGGGTTCCGGATTGGTGTGGGATGGGAGTACTCAGTCCAGCACCGGGGAGGGATGGGAGTACTCAGTGAAGCACCCGGAAGTACTCAGTCCAGCACCAGGGAGTACTGGTTGTAGCACCCTGGACTACTCAGTCCAGTATTGGTTGGGAGAGGTGGGTTTCAGGATTAGTGTGAAATGGGAGTACTCAGCCCAGCACTGGGGAGTACTCCACACAGCACGTGGGAGTACTAAGCACATCACCCAGAAGTACACGGTCCAGCACCCTGCCCCGCAGTCAGTGCTGACTGAGGCCTGTGCTCTGTTCTTTTAGCATGGTGGCCAGCTGGTCTCCCAGGACTCCCCGGTGAGTGCTCCTGGAACCGCCCCGTGCCTCAGTTTACCCCTGCCCCATGGCGAGTCTCCCCCCACATTGAGGTCTTGGGAGGCTCAGACAACACCTACGCCCTGCCAGGCCTCGAACCCGGGCCTCACCAGGCCTGTGCATCTGGGCCAGGGAAGCCCGCACCCTGACCTAGGGCTCCTGGAGCAACACGGTGGAGTTTGGGGAGCAGAGGGCGGTTTCAACTGTCCCCAGGGAGGTTTCAGGTGTCCCCAGGAGTAGAGATTCTGGGTGGGGGGTGGTTTCAAGTGTCCCCAGGACCATTTTGGGCCTGTGGGTGGATGGAGGGCGGTTTCAAGTGTTCCCGGGGGAAGGGGTCTGGGGCGATTCGTTTCAAGTGTCTCCAGGGTGGGGAGGGGTCTGTGGTGGGTGGTTTCAAGTGTACCCAGGGCGGTTTCAAGTGTCCCAAGGGTGTTTTCTAGTATCCCAATGGGGAGGGGCTCTTGGGGGGGTGGTTTCAAGTGTAACCAGGACCACCTTGGGCCTGTGGGTGGATGGAGGGCGGTTTCAAGTGTCCCCGGGTTGGAGTGGTTCTGTAGGGGGCGGTTTTAAGTGTCGCCAAGGCAACCCTGGGCCAGTGGGTGGATGGAGGGCGGTTTCAAGTGTCCCCAAGGGGAGGGGGTCTGGGTGAGGGTCAGTTTCAAGTGTCCCATGATGGGGGCAGTTCTTTAGGGGGTGGTTTCAAGTGTCTCCAAGGCAACCCTCGGCGTGTGCATCGATGGAGGGCGGTATCCAGTGTCCCCACGAAAACCTTGGGCCTGTGAGTGGATGTAGGGCAGTTTTGAGTGTCCCCACAGCGGTTTCAAGTGTCCCCGGGGGAATGGGGATCTGGGTGGGGGGGTGGTTTCAAGTGTCCCCAAGACCATTCTGGGCCTGTGGGTGGATAGGTGGCGATTTGAAGTGTCCTCAGAGGCCTCACATGGGGGGGAGCCTTTGCAGGTGGAGTCGTGTGGGGAGGGCTGGGGCAAGGAGCTGAGGGTCACGTGTCCCTCCCTCCCCACTTCATGTGACCCCTCCCCCTCCCATCCCTTCCTCCCCGAGTGTGTGCACACCCACACGGTCGGAGGTTTCAAGGGTCCCCGCCGGGCCAGCCATGATGCACCTGCTGCTTCGGCAGCACTGGGGTCGCTGGGCCTGAGCTGGGGCTGTCAGAGGTGAGCAGGAATCTGAACCCGGGGCCCCCAGGGTGGGGGGGGGAGCGCAACGCATTGTGGGCCATGCGGGAGGCCGGGATTCGAGCCCACATCCACCCGTCCGTCCGTCTGCCCTGCAGGCTCCTGAGCGCCCTCGTTCCCTGTGTCAGCGACAAGTTGACTCGTGAAGATGGACAGACGGACGGACGGAGGTACAGAGGGACATGGGGGGCTGGGGGCTTGGGCGGTGACAGACAGACAGCGATGGGAATCGAGACACGGACAGACATGAAGACAGACGGACGGACAGACAGGGAGACAGGGAGATGGACGGACAGATGAACAGACAGACAGACAGACTGGGAGACAGATGGACAGACCTGGAGACAGACAAACAGGCATGGACAAGAGACAGGCAGACAGATGGACAAACAGACATGGAGACAGACACACAGCAGACAGATGGACAGACAGACAGACAGGGACACAGATGAGCAGGACAGACAGACTGGTGGACAGGGAGACAGACAGACAGAACTGGAGACAGACAGATGACAAAAAGACACAGATGGACGGATGGACAGATGGACATCATGGAGACAGATAGACAAGAGAGGGAGACGGACAGACAGATGAGCACACAGTGAGACACACAGGGAGACAGACAGTCATGGACAGATGGACCTGGAGACAGACGGACAAACACACTGAGCAGATGGTCAGACAGACAGACGGAGAAACAGGGAGACAGACAGACGGACGGATGGATGGACAGATGGACAGATGAGCAGACGGGCAGACAGACCTGGAGACAGACGGACACATGGACAAATGGATGGACGGACAGACACAGAGGGAGACAGACGGACAGACAAAGAGATGGGCGGATGGACACACGGACAGCCGGACAGCCGTGCACCTCCCCCTGTCCTCCGCTGGGAGGAGGAGGAGGAGGAGGAGGAGGAGGAGGAGGAGGAGGAGGAGGAGGAGGAGGAGGAGGAGGAGGAGGAGGCGGAGCCATGGCCCGTGGTGGAGCTGAGCCTGCAGCCTGGGCCCTGATCATGGCGCCGCCGGGGTCACCCCAGCCTCCCCCCCGCATGCACACACGTACCCAGGGTTAGGGTACTGAGTCCTCCTGCGTGGGTGCTGGGTGCTCAGTCCTCCCCCGGCATCTCCACACAAGATGCTGGGTGCTCAGTCCCCCCTGGCGTCTCCACACAAGGTGCTGGGTGCTCAGTCTTCCTTTGTTAGTGCTGGGTGCTCAGTCCTCCCCCGGTGTCTGCATACGAGGTGCTGGGTGCTCAGTCCTCCCGTGCCTCCACACAAAGTGCTGGGTGCTCAGTCTTCTCATGTGGGTGCTGGGCAGTTAGTCCTGTGTCCCACACGAGGGCCTGAGTGCTCAGTCCTCCTCCCATGAATCCACAGGAGGCGCTGGGCGCTCAGTTCTCCTCCCGTTCCTCCACACGAGGTGCTGGGTGCTCAGTCCTCCTGTGTGTGTGCTAGGCGCTCAGTCCTCCTCCCGTGCCTCCGTGAGGGGTGCTGGGTGCTTGGAATAATTAGTACATGTTTTTGGAATAATTAGTACATGTTTAGGCTAGTCAAAGCCGAAGTCATAATAGCCCAATAGCTATGCCCTTATGGACACTTAAGATGATGCTAAGTGAAATGAGCTCCATGTTATGGAAACAAGTGGTATATCATTATTGTAATTATTTTCAACATGCGATATGAATCCGTACCCTTTTTATTTTCTCTCGTATTCCCTTCCTGTGGTTTTACCCCCACTATCACTGTATCTCATCTGAGCACCCTGGATACTGTATATACGTGTATTAGAGCTAGGGAAGAGAAAGTAAATATCAAAATCAATAGACAAAGGATAAAAATACAAACAACTCCAAACACAATACTCACAAAACCATTTGGTGTAAACCAACCATACAACTCGTGGGTGGAAGGGGAAGCAGGAGGGAAGAGGTAGGCATGTGGAGGGGAGGAGGAGTTAACATGTTGGACAAGAAATGTACTCACTGCATTATATATGAAATTGTAACCCCTCTGTACTTCACTTTGACAATAAAGGAGAAAAAAGACAATAAATATTTTTGAAAGATTCTGAAACACCTAACATTTTTTAGAGTTATGACATATAATGCTTAAGATTCTCATGTTAAAAACTAACATTTAGAATCAACACTCTCTTTCTCTGGCAATAGGAAAACTACCAACACATACACTGTTTGTGAATAAAGGTAAACATTTCCCTCAAAGAACTGCTAATCACCATACATTTCCTTTCTTCCTTCCTGTTATTTACTTCAGCCATTCTCTGGCCATAATCTGAGTGAAACCAGCCAAAAGGTACAGACACTGAGGCAGGTAGGGCTGGGAGGAGGAGGAGGAGGAGGAGGAGGAGGAGGAGGAGGAGGAGGAGGAGGAGGAGGAGGAGGAGGAGGAGGAGGAGGAGGAGGAGGCGGAGCCATGGCCCATGGTGGAGCTGAGCCTGCAGCCTGGGCCCTGATCATGGCGCCGCCCGGGTCACCCCAGCCCCCCCCCCCCGCATGCACACACGTACCTAGGGTTAGGGTACTGAGTCCTCCTGCGTGGGTGCTGGGTGCTCAGTCCTCCCCCGGCATCTCCACACAAGATGCTGGGTGCTCAGTCCCCCCTGGCGTCTCCACACAAGGTGCTGGGTGCTCAGTCTTCCTTTGTTAGTGCTGGGTGCTCAGTCCTCCCCCGGTGTCTGCATATGAGGTGCTGGGTGCTCAGTCCTCCCGTGCCTCCACACAAAGTGCTGGGTGCTCAGTCTTCTCATGTGGGTGCTGGGCAGTTAGTCCTGTGTCCCACACGAGGGCCTGCATGCTCAGTCCTCCTCCCATGAATCCACAGGAGGCGCTGGGCGCTCAGTTCTCCTCCCGTTCCTCCACACGAGGTGCTGGGTGCTCAGTCCTCCTGTGTGTGTGCTAGGCGCTCAGTCCTCCTCCCGTGCCTCCGTGAGGGGTGCTGGGTGCTTGGTCACTCTCTGGGCCGCAGGGCCTGGCTCACTGTCTGTCGCTTCGGCTGCCCACAGGGGAAGGGAGAGACGGACAGACGGGTGGGCACAGAGACAGGGAGGGAGACACACAGACAGGAACAGGCACTAACACAGACAGACAAACAGACAGACAGACGGTTAGACCGGCTGTGGGACAGTCAGGCAGCTAGAGAGACACAGACAGATGGACAGGGAGATAGACAGACAGGGAGACAGACAGACAGACAGACAAGGAGACAGTCGGATGGACGGACAGATGGAAAGACAGACAGGGAGACGGACAAATGGACAGACAGACATAGATGGACGGATGGACAGGGAGACTGACAGACGGACAGATGGACAGACAGATGGACGAAAAGACACAGATGGAAAGACAGAGACACAGACGGACGAACAGGGAGGACAGATGGACAAATAGGGAGACAGGGAGAGAGACAGATGGACAGACAGACGGACAGACAGACAGACGGACACACAGACGGACACACAAGCAGTGTGACAGACACAGAGACAGTCGGACGGCAGACAGACGGATGGACAGACAGACGGACAGATGGACGAACAGGGAGACAGATGGACAGACTGACATGCAGCGAGAGACAGATGGACAGACAGATGGGCAGACGGACAGACAGACAAGGAGACAGACGGATGGACGGACAGACAGGGACCAATGAACGTAGACAGATGGACGGACGCACAGAGCGACAGGCGCACAGGGTCCCAGGCCTGGGGACAGACAGACGGACAGACGGATGGGCAGGGAAACCGAGGCAGACAGACAGACGGGTGGACACAGGGACAACTGAGAGAGAGACGGACAGACGGACACACGGACAGGCAAGGGGCCTAGGGGAGGGCGGGGAGGAGGGGGACTGGGGCTCGAATCCCGGCCCGGCACCCAGCCACCCGGCACCCAGCTACTCAGCACCCAGCACCCATTACCCAGCCACCCAGGTTCTCAGCCCTCAGCACCCAGGTACTCAGCACCCCAACCCCCAGTACCCAGCCAGCACTCACCTACTCAGCACCCAGTACTGAGCACCCAGGTACTCAACCCTCAGTGCCCTCAGCACCCAGCGAACCAGTACCCAGCACCCAGCCACCCACTACCCAGCTACCCAGCAACCAGCCACCCACACAGCTACCCAGCTACCAAGTACCCAGCCACCCAGCACCTAACCCCCCAGCACCCAGTACCAACACCCAGCCAATCAGCATCCAGTCCCCAGCTACTCAGCACCCAGCCACCCAGCACCCAGTACCCAGCATCCCAGCCAGCCAGTACCCAGCTACCCAGTACCCAGCACCCAGCCACCCAGCACCCAGCTACTCAGCACCCAGATGCCAGCCTTCAGCATGCAGCTACTCAGCACCTAGCCCCCATTACCCATCATGCAACTACTAAGCACCCAACCAGTACCCAGCACCCAGCGACTCAGTACCTAGCCACCCAGCACCCAGTCCCCAGCACCCAGCTATTCACCACCCAGGTACCCAGCACCAAGTACCCAGCAACCCAGCACTCAGCTACTCAGCACCCAGTATCCAGTTATTTGGACCTCAGCATCCAGCTAGTCAGCACCCAGCCACCCAGCTACTCAACCCAGTACCTAGAACCCAGCCGCCAACCACCCAGCACCCAGTACCTAGTACCTAGCCAATCAGCGTCCAGTACCCAGCTACCCAGCACCCAGTACCCAGCACCCAGAACCCAGCCACCCAGCTAGCCAGCAGCCAGTACCCAGCTACTGAGCACCCAGTTCCCAGAACCCTGCTACTCAGACCCCAGGCACCTAGTACCTAGCACCCAGCACCCATCTAACCAGTACCCAGCACCCAACTACTCAGACCACACCATCCAGCTACTCAACACCCAGCTACCAAGCACCCAGTCACCCAGCACCCAACCACCCAGCACCCAGTACCTAGCACCCAGACACCCAGTAACCAGCCCCTAGCCACCCAGCACCCAGTACCCAGCACCCAGCTACCTAGTATTTAGCACTCAGCACCCAGAACCCCCAGCTTGCAAATTGCACACCCGTGTATCATTTTACCCTGTTTTGACTCCACTGCCTCTGTCCCGCCTGTCCGCTCTGCCCCACCCAGCCCCCCATCCATCGCCCGTCCTGCCCTGGCCTGAGCCTTCCAGTGCCCCAAGCAGAAACAACAGGAAACCGCCAGGGTGGGGCGGGGCTGGCCAAGGAAAGCAAAGATTTATCATTTCAACTTCACATCTGAGTAGTTCATTAAGAATGGGTAGCCATTTGACAGGCAGATACCAATGGGGAAGATTCCAGGAACAAGAGACAGAGACAGGAACACAGGAAGAGAACAACTCTCTAGAAACCAGGAATTCCTGCTGCTGAATGCCATTAGCATTGTGAAAATTAAAAAGAAGCTGGGGTCAATTTGGGCTCCTTCCATAAGGCAGTGGAGAAGAGGTATTTAAGCATAAGACATACATTTTAGAAGTGTCCCAATGTACAGGGTGCTGGTGGCTCATGCCTGTCTGTCATCCTAGCTACTCAGAAGGCTGACCTTTGAGGATCATGGTTGAATGCCAGTGAAGACAAGAATGTCTGTTAAAGAGTCTCATCTCCAATTAACTACAAAAAAAAACAAAAACAAAAACCTGGAAGAGGCACTGTGGCTCAAAGAGACAGAGGACTAGCCTTGAAAGGAAAGGAAGAAGGGCTGGGAATATGGCCTAGTGGTAGAGTGCTTGCCTTGTATACATGAAGCCATGGGTTCAATTCCTCACCACCACATATAGCAAAAAGCAAGAAGTGGAGCAATGGCTCAAGTGGTAGTGTACTAGCCTTGAGCAAAACAAAAACAAAAGCCTGGGACAGTGCTCAGGACCTGAGTCCAGGACTGGCAATGAAGGAAAGAAGGAAGGAAGGAAGGAAGGAAGGAAGGAAGGAAGGAAGGAAGGAAGGAAGGAAGGAAGGAAGGAAGGAAGGAAGGAAGGGAGAAAAGAAAGAGAGGAAGAAAGAAAGAGAGAAAGGAACATAGTGAGTGAACTCAGGGTCAGCACCTGCGTTCATGCCCCACAAACAATAACAACAACAAAGAATCCACAAAATGCTAGTTTTCCAATAAAAGATTAAAAATTTGTTAGAAATATGTTGCTAACTTATTAAAAAAAGACCCTAACACTTCAATTTTTAAATTTAGCTCAAATGAGCAAAGCATCAGGCAGAACTTCATATGGTCCTATTTAAAAGGATCACATTGGCACTGAACTACATTGAGCTCCTACATCATCATCATATAGAGAAAATGAGTCTAACCTTACATTTCTTGTTTTTCAGAAAATGGAAAATGCTGAACTCTCATATAATTATTACTTCTAAATAGGCATAATTAGTTGGTTGAGAGCAATCATGATAGACCTAGTAGTTTTCAATGTTATCAAAAGTTCTAAAGGCCATCTTTGATCAGGAATCTTATTTTAGAATAATCCTCACAGCTACCATGTGCCAGCAAAAACCTCAGCCTTATAATTAGAAAGACACCATCACCTCCACTTGGAGTAGCCAGCAGCCTCTCAATGTGTTTTCCTTTTTTAAAAAAAAAATATATATAATTACTTATTTATTGTCAAAGTGATATACAGAGGGGTCACAGATCCATACATTAAGCCATGTTTTCTTATACGCAAATTATGATTTCAATACATACCCGATCTAATATTCAGGATGTTTTAGGAATGAAATGAGATAATTAATGTAAGATCAATTACCAACAATTTTTAGAAAGCCGAGCTGTATGAAAGCTCACACCTCATTGTTGGATCCTCAGAATTCATAGCATCTAGGACCATGCAACTCATTGTGTTTTACATCACACTTCTTCATATACATATGGGACCATCATATTATATTTCATTGTCCTTTCAAGGGTTCTACTCATTTATTTTTTTAAAGAAAATCTCAATACCAAAATGTGCACTCTAGTTCTCTAATTCTCTAAGAATAATGTAGTTTGCTGCATACAAACTACTGTCATTATGTATTTCTAAGCCATGTACATTGAACATAACAAAATGTGTTAAAATTAAAACACATGATTTAGCCAGGCACCTGGGGCTCATACCGGTAAACCTGGATACTCAGCAAGCTGAGATGCAGAGGGTCAGGGTTCAAAGCCAGCCCATTCAGTAAAGTCCAAAAGACTCCATCTCCAATTAACCAGTGAAATGCTGGGCTAGATGTGTAAGTGGCAGAATACCAGCTGAGTGGGCATACATGCCAGGATGAAGCCTTGAATTCAAACCTTGTTACTACAGGTGGTGGGAGAGGAGAGGAGAGAAAAGGGGAGGACAGGGCAGAGGAGTGGAGGGGAGGAGAGGGGAAGGGAGGGGAGGACAGGAGAGGAGAGGAGAGGAGAGAGAGCACAATACATGGTTTAATAAGATTCTAATAGTTCAATACCTATTTTTGTAGCTTTAGACTGGTTTACAGAAGGAAAAGATATTTCACAAGTGAATGAACGATTATGGAAAGCAAATTGCTGTCTTCCACATAATAAACACATAAACAATCTTCCAAGTAATGTTTTACATCTACATAACTGATTAACTAGAAAATATGCCAAAATACTTGAATTAGGAAAAGCAGTTCATCACTTAAAATATTGTAATTTATCTTTACAATCAGTTTGTAAAAACAACAACAACAAAAACAAAAAAGTAGCTGCTAAGTGCCAGTGGCTCTCACCTGTAATCCTAACTTCTCAGAAGCTTATGAGCTGAGACTCACAGCTCAAATCCATCCAGGCAGGAAAGTCTATGAGACTCATCTCCAAATAACTACCAAAAAAAGCTGGAAGTGGACCTGTGGTTCAAATGATAGTCTGCTAGCCTTCAGCACAAGAACAGCACCCAAGCCCTGAGTTCAAACCTCAGGACTGGCATAATGAACAATCATAAATAGACCCAACATATTCGACTAGCAATGTGGCTTAGCGGCAGAGTGCTCACCTAGCATGCATGAAGCCCTGGGTTCCATTCCTCCCCACCACATAAACAGAAAAAGGTGGAAGTAGTGCTGTGTGTGTGTGTGTGAATAAAAGCAGCTCAGGGACAGTGCTCAAGCCCTGAGTTCAAGCCTCAGAACTGGCAAAATAAAAACAACATTAAATTAAGTATATAACCCTCCTGGTAATACTAATGAGAAATCATTAGTCCAAGGCCCAGGACTGGCCAAAAAAAAAAAAAAAAAGAACCTAAATGCTTACATACAATACTTAGAAATTTTCTAAGCACTATCTGCTGTGTATCTGTTTTCTAATACTGTACAGTAATATGGTAATACTATCATGACATTATAGCTGATTAATATACTCTATGAAGTTTTTAGTAAGTGCCACCACAGTAACAGCAGCTAACTGAGTATTACCACAAGTAATTGAGACCATGAGTGACAGGTGGTTGAACTTCTCTTTGTGTTTAAAAAACAAAATGAGTTTTCACACAAAAGGAGAAGGGACGGACTCACGGGAGGGGCCCAGAGAAGGTGATATCTACCAACTTTTTCGAAGTGACTATGTAAGGAATTAAAAACATAGTCCTCTACTTTGAGAATTGTACTCAAGTCAAAAGTCCCTTCTGGTGGCCACCCATCTTGAAAGTGAGCCACTCAGAAGAGCAGAGAGTCACCCACTTTCGTTTCTTGATCTCTACACTATTATTGTGAGTAACTTCCTTCCAGTGGGCTAAAGTCAAGTCCACGGGAGTGGAAGGGACGTTGCCCATGCCTATCAGTCTCGTCAGTTGTGCAGTCCACAAAATAACAAGAGGTAAAACAATTCCAATAAAACAGAAGAAACAATACACACATGCCTGATATTTAAAAGACTTACAAAATGGAGATCTCCTAAGCTGATCCGCTGGCTCCTGTGAAGAAGCAAAAGTAGCAGACCCAAGATCAAGGTGGGCAGGTTGAGCCTCCGTTAGGAGGCCCTCCTGGTCAGTTCCTGCCAAAAAGCGAACTGACTTGCACCATACAAGAAAGGCGAGGTTGGACGATCACGATGGGCACCCCACCACCTTGGGACCAAGAGAAGGAAGAAGAGGCAAGGGATTCTGGCACACAGGCCTGCCCCGCTCTCTGCTTGCAGCTCCATGCTTCTTGGTGTAGACCTGAGCGGTAATGAATGCCTTCCCAGGTTGGGGCACTACTGGGGGCCTAATCCTGTGGTCCTGTTGCATTCCCATTTCTCCCTTGATTTCTTTCCCCCAAAGTTTGTTGCTACCCAGGTCACCCAAGCTGCATGGTTGAGGGAACAGGATACTGGTGAGGACAGCAGCGGGAGGCCCAAGTGCCAATGGACTGTCCAGTAAGCAGCGCTGGGCTCCTTAGCCACGCCCACCACGAGAACAACACCCTGGACTTGAGCAAGTAGGACACAGTCCTCGAAAACCCCTTAGCACCTTCCAAGCCACTGTGTACTGGGTGCGCTCACGTGTGCGTGGGTGTGCCCCTGCTTGCCTACATGCGTGTGTTCCTGATGCTGTACAAGAGTGTGCTTCCTAAACCTAAGTCTGCATATGTGCAAATAGGTATGTGGATGTAGATCCAGGAGGACCCGGCACAGTGTGTTATAGTGAGCATGTGGGGGTGGCGGGGAGGAAGAGAGAAAGAGAGTGAGAGAGAGTAGGCTCGCCTGTGAGGAATTTTTTGTTCATGTGCGGTTGCAGGAGTGTGTCAGGTATGAGGTTGGACAGAGGGAGTTCAAAGTGTTTACACGTTACTTGTTTTTTGAAGTTCCCGGAAACCAATCATATGGCGAAGGCTCCCCTCTTGTGCTGTCCGCTACACAAAGGTCTCCGTACTTGATGCCAAGCTGCCTCTGCTCTTGGAGATCTGCATGACAGTGATGATGCTGCCTATGAATATCATTGCTGGGTGCCTAGTGTGCCTTGGTCACGGCAGGGAAGGGTCAGATATCCCTTTCCCTGGTGTCTTAGCAGAGCTTCCTGAAAGAGCCTAAAACATATGGCTGTGAGCCACGGGCACCAGGATTGCCAGCTCCTGCCTCTAGCCAGTATAATCCTTGGCTGCTCAATAGCAGGAAGTAGCTGCAGGGATCTGGGCCAGAGAGGCCAAGGCAAGCGGGAAGACAAGAGTTAAGCAGACACTAGCGCAGAAAGGAGATGCCCAGATTCGCTGACCTGCTAACCTTGTATCTCCCTTATGCTCTGAGCAAGAGAGATGAGGTTGATTGTGAGAGAGGTGGCGGATCCATACACCAGCCACTTCCAGGACTGGCAAGGGCAGAGGCGGTGGGGAGCTGTGTCACACGGGTTCAACCAGGATGTGGGAAGATGGAGCAGGAGGGGAGGTGGAAAGTGTATTTGCCTAGGACCCTGGCCCAAGCCGTTCCCAGCAGAATGGTCAGGGGAGGGATGTGCGGCTCTACACATCCTGTGTATCCCCGAAGGCCTGTGAGAACTAGTGAGAACTTACAGCAAACCCCCAAGGGGCCCTGTACCCTTTTTGCTATGGCAACTCCAGTTGGAACACTGGCTCAAGTCAGCAGGAGGCGCCTAGTACCTGGCCATGTCACAGAGCTCCAAACCATATGGGCACTGCCCAGAGGCTTCCCAGCACCCCAGGTGCAAATGCACTGTTAGTGAGGCACCAGGAGGCCCTGCTGGCCTGTGAGCACCAACTGCCTACCTCTAAGCAGCCTCACTACCCCTCCCTTAAGGCTGTTCCTGTTGGAATGCAAATGAAAGCACACATCAACAAAGTGGGCAAGGAATGGAGAAACAAAACATCCGGCCACCCCCTGGAGGCTTTTCTGCATAGTGGGTCGCATATGTGCAGTCCTTCCTGCTCAGAAAAACACAGGGCTGCTGCCTAGCAAGCCAGGCAAGGTCTTCAGGTGGTCTTGGCTAAGGGGGCAGAGGCCGTTTCCAGAACAATCGGATGTCAGTCATAAAACCAGAAGGCAGGAAAGGAGTGCTGCTTCCCTCCTACCTTTGTCACAAACCTCCTGTGCACAGAAAAGGAGCAGAGGGGCTTGGGCACAGAGCAGGCAGACAACAGATTAGATAAATGGGGATTGGTGTTCACCAGAGGACTGAGAGATCCCAGGTGTGCAGAGGGTGAGAGCAGAGGGAGATTTGGAGAAGATAAGAAGGGCTAGGCCAGGGTGAGGCAGTTGTAATTTCCCCAGAAGAAGTGAAGAGGTGCATGGGGAGGTGTGCAGCCTGTGAACCTCAAGAGGAGGAGGGGGAAATTGGGAAGCAGAGGCAGAGGCAAAGAGGCAGTGACGCAGAGGCATGTGTGAGTTGAAAGCAGTCCAGAGCAGCAAGGCAGGGACAGGAGGGCTAGGAGAGAGAACTCGGAGGGAGTTATCAGCAAAGGAGGTATGTGTGCAGGGGACAAGCCTCAGGAACTCAGCTGCAGATGGCAGGTGGTGGCTAGGAAGGCCAGGTTGGGCTCCCCACCACCCTGGGACAAAAATAGAAGGGAGAAGAGGCAAGGGAATCTGGGGCACAGGCCTGCCCCATTCTCTGCGCGCAGCGCTGGGCTTTAGGGTGTAGACCTGAGGGGTAACGAATGCCATCCTTGGTTGGGGCACTACTGGGGCGTAATCATGTGGTCCTGTTACATTGACATTTCTGCCTTGATTGCTTTCCCGAAGAGTTTGTTGCTACCCAGGTCTCCGAAGCTGCATGGTTCAGGGAATGGGAGACTGGTGAGGACAGCAGGGGGAGGCCCAAGTGCCAGTGGACTGTCCAGTAAACAGCGCTGGGCTCCTTAGCCACGCCCACCACGAGAACAACACCCTGGACTTGAGCAAGTAGGACACAGTCCTCGAAAACCCCTTAGCACCTTCCAAGCCACTGTGTACTGGGTGCGCTCACGTGTGCGTGTGTGTGCCCCTGCTTGCCTACATGCGTGCGTTCCTGATGCTGTACAGGAGTGTGCTTCCTAAGCCTAAGTCTGCATATGTGCAAATAGGTATGTGGATGTAGATCCAGGAGGACCCGGCACAGTGTGTTATAGTGAGCATGTGGGGGTGGCGGGGAGGAGAGAGAGAAAGAGAGAGAGAGAGAGAGTCGGCTCGCCTGTGAGGAATTTTTTGTTCATGTGCGGTTGCAGGAGTGTGTCAGGTATGAGGTTGGACAGAGGGAGTTCAAAGTGTTTACACGTTACTTGTTTTTTGAAGTTCCCGGAAACCAATCATATGGCGAAGGCTCCCCTCTTGTGCTGTCCGCTACACAAAGGTCTCCGTACTTGATGCCAAGCTGCCTCTGCTCTTGGAGATCTGCATGACAGTGATGATGCTGCCTATGAATATCATTGCTGGGTGCTAGTGTGCCTTGGTCACGGCAGGGAAGGGTCAGATATCCCTTTCCCTGGTGTCTCAGCAGAGCTTCCTGAAGGAGCCTAAAACATATGTCTGTGAGCCACGGGCACCAGGATTGCCAGCTCCTGCCTCTAGCCAGTATAATCCTTGGCTGCTCAATAGCAGGAAGTAGCAGGCAGGGATCTGGGCCAGAGAGGCCAAGGCAAGCGGGAAGACAAGAGTTAAGCAGACACTAGCGCAGAAAGGAGATGCCCAGATTCGCTGACCTGCTAATCTTGTATCTCCCTTATGCTCTCAGCAAGAGAGATGAGGTTGATTGTGAGAGAGGTGGCGGATCCATACACCAGCCACTTCCAGGACTGGCAAGGGCAGAGTCGGTGGGAGCTGTATCACACGGGTTCAACCAGGATGTGGGAAGATGGAGCAGGAGGGGAGGTGGAAAGTGTATTTGCCTCGGACCCTGGCCCAAGCCGTTCCCAGCAGAATGGTCAGGGGAGGGATGTGCGGCTCTACACATCCTGTGCATCCCCGAAGGCCTGTGAGAACTAGTGAGAACTTACAGCAAACCCCCAAGGGGCCCTGTGCCCTTTTTGCTATGCCAACTCCAGTTGGAAAACTGCTCAAGTCAGCAGGAGGCCCCTAGCACCTGGCCATGTCACAGAGCTCCAAACCATATGGGCACTGCCCAGAGGCTTCCCAGCACCCCAGGTGCAAATGCACTGTTAGTGAGGCACCAGGAGGCCCTGCTGGCCTGTGAGCACCAACTGCCTACCTCTAAGCAGCCTCACTACCCCTCCCTTAAGGCTGTTCCTGTTGGAATGCAAATGAAAGCACACATCAACAAAGTGGGCAAGGAATGGAGAAACAAAACATCCGGCCACCCCCTGGAGGCTTTTCTGCATAGTGGGTCGCATATGTGCAGTCCTTCCTGCTCAGAAAAACACAGGGCTGCTGCCTAGCAAGCCAGGCAAGGTCTTCAGGTGGTCTTGGCCAAGGGGGCAGAGGCCGTTTCCAGACCAATCGGATGTCAGTCATAAAACCAGAAGGCAGGAAAGGAGTGCCGCTTCCGTCCTACCTTTGTCACAAACCTCCTGTGCACAGAAAAGGAGCAGAGGGGCTTGGGCACAGAGCAGGCAGACAACAGATTAGATAAATGGGGATTGGTGTTCACCAGAGGACTGAGAGATCCCAGGTGTGCAGAGGGTGAGAGCAGAGGGAGATTTGGAGAAGATAAGAAGGGCTAGGCCAGGGTGAGGCAGTTGTAATTTCCCCAGAAGAAGTGAAGAGGTGCATGGGGAGGTGTGCAGCCTGTGAACCTCAAGAGGAGGAGGGGGAAATTGGGAAGCAGAGGCAGAGGCAAAGAGGCAGTGACGCAGAGGCATGTGTGAGTTGAAAGCAGTCCAGAGCAGCAAGGCAGGGACAGGAGGGCTAGGAGAGAGAACTCGGAGGGAGTTATCAGCAAAGGAGGTATGTGTGCACGGGACAAGCCTCAGGAACTCAGCTGCAGATGGCAGGTGGTGGCTAGGAAGGCCAGGTTGGGCGCCCCACCACCCTGGGACCAAGTAGAAGGGAGAAGAGGCAAGGGATTCTGGGGCACAGGCCTGCCCCATTCTCTGCGCGCAGCGCTGTGCTTTAGGGTGTAGACCTGAGGGGTAACGAATGCCATCCTTTGTTGGCGCACTACTGGGGCGTAATCACGTGGTCCTGTTACATTGACATTTCTGCCTTGATTGCTTTCCCGAAGAGTTTGTTGCTACCCAGGTCTCCGAAGCTGCATGGTTCAGGGAATGGGAGACTGGTGAGGACAGCAGGGCGAGGCCCAAGTGCCAATGGACTGTCCAGTAAGCAGCGCTGGGCTCCTTAGCCACGCCCACCACGAGAACAACACCTGGACTTGAGCAAGTAGGACACAGTCCTCGAAAACCCCTTAGCACCTTCCAAGCCACTGTGTACTGGGTGCGCTCACGTGTGCGTGTGTGTGCCCCTGCTTGCCTACATGCGTGTGTTCCTGATGCTGTACAAGAGTGTGCTTCCTAAGCCTACGTCTGCATATGTGCAAATAGGTATGTGGATGTAGATCCAGGAGGACCCGGCACAGTGTGTTATAGTGAGCATGTGGGGGTGGAGGGGAGGAAGAGATAGAAAGAGAGAGAGAGAGAGTCCGCTCGCCTGTGAGGAATTTTTTGTTCATGTGCGGTTGCATGAGTGTGTCAGGTATGAGGTTGGACAGAGGGAGTTCAAAGTGTTTACACGTTACTTGTTTTTTGAAGTTCCCGGAAACCAATCATATGGCGAAGGCTCCCCTCTTGTGCTGTCCGCTACACAAAGGTCTCCGTACTTGATGCCAAGCTGCCTCTGCTCTTGGAGATCTGCATGACAGTGATGATGCTGCCTATGAATATCATTGCTGGGTTATTGGATAGAGGATATCCCTGTTCAATCCAAGTTAATCAAATTGGTTTATAGAGAAATCCAGCTCATAGTATTTTAACAGTACTTATTAACTATTGAATACAGGATTGGTTGTTATTTTGAAATTCTATTTTTAGGAACACCAAATCTAATTTATATACAGTTATACCAAGTATCTGTGTATAATTGTGAACTTCTAAGATTTACACAACAGTGCTTGGTAAGGTCTGCTTTGGGTCTTAAACAGTGCTCACAGGTGCTCTTAGATAGTCATTCCCAATCCAAATGGGCAGAAGAAACACAAGATGGCAATCAATGCAGTCATATCTCCCACTCAAAACAAGCAGGAAGCAGAGCAGTCAATCAAAGACATAGAAGAGAACCCTCAAAATGCTCTACAAAGTCTACTGATAAACATGTTAAATGAAAGTTTGAATCCATCCATACATCAATCCATCCATAAAGTAATAGATGATTTCATGGCCTCAACAAAGAGAAAGATAAATGAACTTCAAGAGTCATATGAAAAGATAACTACCCAGCTAAAAGATTTGAGAGACAGCACTCAAAACCAAATTAATAATGTAAAGATGTCCATGCAGGACCTAAGAGATACTTCTAGCAAGGACATGGAAATCATCAGGAAAGACCAGTCTGAAGGAAAAGAGATTCAAAATCAAGTAACTAGCCTACAGTCTCAAGTAGGTGAAGCAGAGGATCAAATCTCAGGAGCTGAAGATTCCCTAGAATCTATGGAGAAATGTCACACAAAAATACAAAACCAATCCAATCGATAAAACAGATCACTCCAGGAGCTCCAAGACACAAGCAGGAAGCACTATTTGAGGCGAATAGGAATTGAGAAAAACCAGGAGAAAGAAGTTAATGGAATATGCAACCTATTTAACAGAATATTAGCCAAGAACTTCCCAACTATCCAGGAAGGTAGGCCGATACAGATACAAGAAGCATTTAGAACCCCAAAGCGACCAGATCAGAATAGGACATCCCACTGACACATTGTGATCATAACAGGATCAGTAGAGTCCAAGGAAAGAATCCTTAAAGATGTTACGGAGAAGAAAGTAATCACAAATAAAGGAAAAGCAAGCAGAATTACCCCAGACTTCTCAGCAGAGACCATGAAAAGCAAGGGGATCCTGGAATGAGGTATGCCAAACCCTAAATAATAATAAATATCAACCAAGAATGCTGTACCCAGCTAAACTCTCATTCATAGCTGAAGGTCAAATAAAAGTCTTCCACAGGAAGGAAAAACTGAAACACCTAGTCTGTTTACAAAGAATACTAAAATAGAAGCAGGAAAGGAGCAAGGTCCAGTTAGGAAGGAAAAATCGACTTTGCTGGTCTGAAAACACAGTTTTGAGCTCCAGGCGGCGTCCCGCCGCGGCACCAGCGCCGGCTCCGGCACAGTGCCGGGCACAGCCCCCAGCACTCCGCGCAGCTAAAGCGAGAAATACTCCAGACGGCAGCCGAGCACGGAGGACCTGACATCGCAGAGACCGCGTGAGTACCCCGCAAAAAAAAAAAAAAAAAAAAAAAAAAAATTATTTTCGCTTGTGCCCACAGTCCAGCTTCTGGAAGGCATCCCTGTCCCCACCGCCAGAGCAAAGCGCCATCTTTGCCACTGGCATAGGGTCAGAGCAGACTGAAACTGAAGCGGGCCTGGGGAAAGCGAGGTCAAAAAAGCCATCTTTGAAAAGGGCAGGAGGGGCGGAATCAGTGAGAACCAGCTCCGCCCAGAAGAACGCCCCCTGCCCTGGTGGGAGGCGAGTCCGGGGCCTAGCCAGAGAAGCCCCGCCCTGCCCGCCGGAACTTCTAAACTTAAAGCAAAAGCTGCGAGCAGCTACCAGGGGCACGGAAACAACAGAAGGAGGAACAAACAGTTCCGGGGACAGCTAAACGGTCCCGTCACAGAGGAAACTAATTCCCAGCCCAAAACGGAGCTGCATTCCATAGCTACCTATGCCAAGGAGGCCGCCTCCCTCAGGCAAGCAACTCTTAGTGGAGCAAAACAGGCTAGAGGCGCCATGCTCTGCTGAGTTCACAGTCTAGTCAAGACCAGGCATCAAAGGCAGCGGCCCCACAGCAGACAGAGGAGCCACAGTTCCTGTGACTGCCCACGTCCCCATCGACAGAGGACGCCCAAGGCCTGCCTGCAAGCTGTGCGAACCTCAGAGACCCACGATTGCACCAACAGGGGAGAAAGTCAGAACAGAACCACCCCTTGCCAACTGAAATCAAGTCAAATCAGCCAATCAGGAAAATAGACTGCAGTCCATTGCAGGGAAACGAGAGACTGGTTTCTTTTTCTTTTCAAACATTTTTTTTTAACTTTTCTTTTAAATTTTCTTTTTAATTTTTTCACACCTGAAACATCATCGGCTGTTTTTTCTTTTGTTTTTTTTTTTTTTTTTTTTTTTTTTTTTTTTTTTTGGTTTGTTTGTGTGTTTTCCATTTTTACTGGTTTGTTGTATCAAGTTTTTTTGTGTGTTTGTTTATTTGCTAGGTTTGTTCCTTTTCGGTTATTTCCTTTTTATTTACTTATACTTCCTTGTTAAATAATTTTTCTCTGTTTTGTGTATCTGTCTTCCAGTATTTTTACTTCATTTCTCTCATTGCATCCTCTTCCTATAAAAATTACTTTCCTATAAATAACACCTACACCCTTTTCTGCTAACTCTCCAGTGTCTGTCATTTTATGAATGTTCTTTCTACTGATTCTACTCTTCTCCACATTTCCACGTCACTGAAACTAAACCAAAATCACCACCACCACCCCCCCAATACAGTTTACTCTATTCTCTTTACTACCTCCAACTTACCCTCCGGACTTACTGCCTGGACCTCCAGGTTCCATTGACTTCTGGTTATTGGATAGAGGATATCACAGCTTAATACGAGTGAATCAAAGGGGTTCATAGAGAAAGCCAGTCCTAAAAGAACTTAATATAAAAACAAGAATTGCGTATAAGGTTGTAACAGTAAATAAGTAACTACTGAATACAGGGCCCAGGATCAGATGTTATATTGAAATTGTATTCTTTAGAACACCAAATCTAACTTTATAGACAGGTATACAAGTTATCTGTTTATAATTGTGAAATTGTAAGATTTACACAACAGTGCTTGGTAAGGGCTGCTTTGGGTCTTAAACAGTGCTCACAGGTGCTGGTAGGTTGGCATTCCCAATTCAAATGGGCAGAAGAAACACAAGAAAGATGGCAAATAATGAAGTCTTATCCCCCACCCAAAACAAGCAGGAAGCAGAGCAGTCAATCAAAAACATAGAAGAAAACCCCCAAAATGCTCTACAAAGTTTACTGATAAACATGATAAATGAAAAGTTTGAATCTCTTCAGTCAATTATGTTAGAGCGTGAGGAGGCAAAGCAAAAATTAATGGAGAATTTCATGGCATCCACAAATAGAAAGATAAGTGAGCTTCAAGAGTCAAATGAAAAGATAGCTACCCAACTTAAAGATTTGAGAGACAACACTCAAAACCAAAGTAATGAAGTTAATGAAGTAAAGAAGTCCATACAGGACCTAAGAAATGACATGGAAAACATCAGGAAAGACCAGTCAGAAGGAAAAGAGATTCGAAATCAAGTAGTTAGCCTACAGTCCCGACTAACTGAAGCAGAGGATCGAATCTCAGGAGCTGAAGATTCCTTAGATTCTATGGAGAAAGATCAAAAATCAATACAAATCCAGTCCAAGCAACAAAACAGATCGCTACAGGAGATTCAAGACACAATCAGGAAGCCCAATTTAAGGATAATAGGTATTGAGGAAAACTTGGAGAAAGAGGTTAATGGGATAGGCAACCTATTTAACAGAATATTAGCTGAGAACTTCCAAATATCCAGAAGGAAAGGCCTATACAGATACAAGAAGCATTTAGAACCCCAAATCGACCAGACCAGAATAGGACTTCCCATCGACACATTGTGATCAAAACAGCTTCTGCAGAGTGCAAGGAAAAAATACTCAAAGCTGTTAGGGCAAAGAAACAATCACATATAAAGGAAAAGCAATCAGAATTACCCCAGACTTCTCAGCAGAGACCATGAAAGCAAGGAGAGCCTGGAATGAAGTATACCAAACTCTAAAAAAAATAAACTACCAACCAAGAATTCTGTACCCCGCCAAACTCTCCTTCATAGCCGAAGGTCAAATAAAAGTCTTCCACAATAAGGAAAAACTGAAACAATATATCTCCACCAAACCAGCGTTTACACAAAATCCTTAAAGATGTACTATACAGGGAAAATAATCAGGATCCCAACACAGACAGAGAAATGAACCCTAATTAGTAAACACTAGATCAAGAAATGGGAAGACACAGCTTCAACAAGACAGTGATAATGAAAGGAACAAACGATCACCTCTCAATCCTAACTGTCAACATTAATGGACTTAATTCTCCAATCAAACGACATAGGCTCATAAGTTGGATCAAAAATCAAGATCATCTTTCTGCTGCCTCCAAGAGACACATCTATCCAGCAAAAGTAAACATCTTCTAAAAGTGAAAGGCTGGAAACAAATCTATCAAGCAAATGGCCCCCATAAGCAGGCTGGAGTTGCAATCCTAGTATCAGACAAAATTGACTTCAAATTAAAAAAGGTAAGAAGAGACAAAGAAGGTTACTACATACTAGTAAAAGGATCTCTCCAGACAGGAAGAAATAACCATCCTAAATATCTACACGCCAAATGCAGGAGCACCCAACTTCATCAAACAAACCCTACTGGCTCTAAAAACATCATAGACCCAAACACAATGAAAGTGGGGGACTTTAACACTCCACATCACCTCTGGACAGATCAACACGCCACCAAAAACTGAACAAAGAAACCACAGAACTAAACAATTGCATAGACCAACTAGACTTAATCGACATCTTACAGAATATTCCACCCAGCAAGGACAGAATACACATTCTTTTCGGCAGCACACGGAACATTCTCAAAATAGATCACATCTTAGGGCACAAAGAAAATCTGTACAAATTCAGAAGTATCAAAATCATTCCCTGCATCTTTCAGACCACAATGGAATAAAATTAGAGCTCAACTCATTCAGCCACCACAGAAATCCCACAATTCATGGAGACTAAGAACACACTGCTGAACCATCAGTGGATCATTGAAGAAATTAAAACGGAAATTCAAATGTTTATGGACTTCAACCAAGTTGAGGGCACAAAGTACCAGCTCCTTTGGGACACAGCAAAGGCAGTACTTAGAGGAAAATTTATATCTCTGAGTACATACATCAACAAACTGGAGAAACAGCAACTCAGTAATTTAAGGAAGCACCTTAATTTTCTGGAGAGAGAAGAGCAAGCCAAACCCCAAGTCAATAGACGGAAGCAAATAATTAAAATCAAATCAGAATTAAATCAATTAGAGACGAAAAAAAACCATCGAAAGAATCAACAAAACAAAGAGTTGGTTCTTTGAAAAAATCAACAAGATAGACAGACCCCTGGCAAACCTGACCAAAGAACGAAGGCAGCACACTCAAATAAACAAGATAAGAGATGAAACAGGTAGCATCACCACAGAAATAACCGAAATTCAGAAAATAATAAGGGCTATTTTGCAAACCTTTATGCCAACAAATTCGAGAACTTGGAAGAAATGGATGATTTCCTAGAAAAAATTGATACCCCCAAACTCAACTATGAAGACTTAAACCTTCTAAACAGACCCATATCCAGTATTGAAATAGAAACAGCAATAAATGATCTCCCATCCAAGAAAAGCCCAGGTCCAGATGGATTCACAGCAGAATTCTACAAGGCCTTCAAAACAGAACTCACTCCAATATTTCTCAAACTCTTCAATGAAATTGAAAGAGAACGTTCACTGCCAGACTCATTTTATGAAGCCAGTATAACCCTCATCCCAAAACCAGGCAGGGACTCATCACGGAAAGAGGACTACAGACCAATCTCCCTGATGAACATAGATGCAAAATTCTCAACAAAATTCTGGCCAATCGACTTCAACAAGTCATCAAAAAAATCATACACCACGATCAAACTGGATTCATCCCAGGGATGCAAAGCTGGTTTAATATACGCAAGTCAGTTAATGTAATCCACCACATCAACCGGAGCAAGGTAAAGAACCACATGGTTTTATCGCTGGATGCGGAAAAAGCGTTCGATAAAATCCAGCACCCATTTATGCTAAAAGCCCTGGAAAAACTGGGATTCCAGGGAACATTCCTGAATATAATCAAGGCAGTTTATGACAAACCAACAGCAAGCATAACTCTAAATGGTGAAAAACTAAAGCCATTCCCTTTAAAATCAGGAACAAGGCAGGGATGTCCACTCTCTCCCCTGCTCTTCAACATAGTACTAGAATTCCTAGCCAGAGCAATTAGGCAAGAAGAGAATATAAAGGGGATCCAAATAGGAAAAGATGAAGTTAACTTTCTCTCTTCGCAGATGACATGATCCTATACCTAAAGAATCCCATAGACTCTACCCCCAAGCTACTAGAGCTGATACAAAACTTGGCAAAGTTGCAGGATATAAAATAAACCTTCAAAAATCAACGGCCTTTCTCTATGCTAACAACCCGAAGACCGAGGCTGAAATCAGGAAAGCAACTCCTTTTGCAATAGCCCCCAAAAACATAAAATACCTAGGAATAACCTTAACCAAAGAAGTGAAAGACCTCTTTGAAGAGAACTTTAAAAGCTTGAAGAATGAAATTAAGTCAGAACTAAGAAAATGGAAAAACCTCCCATGCTCCTGGATTGGGAGGATTAATATAATCAAAATGGCAATATTGCCAAAGGCTATCTACAAATTCAATGCAATACCCATTAATATCCCAACACCATTCTTTAATGAAATAGAGGAAGCAATCCAGAAATTCATATGGAACAATAAAAGACCTAGAATAGCAAAAACACTCCTAAGCAGAAAGAACAGTGCTGGAGGAATTACAATACCCAACTTCAAGCTGTATTATAAAGCTATAGTAATAAAAACAGCTTGGTATTGGCACCGGAACAGGCCTGAAGACCAATGGAACAGAATTGAAGACCCAGAATTAAACCCACAGAACTATGCCTACTTAATCTTTGATAAAGGAGCTAAAACAATAGTATGGAAGAAAGATAGTCTCTTTAACAAGTGGTGCTGGCAAAACTGGCTCAACACATGCAAGAAACTAAAACTAGATCCTTATATATCACCCTGCACCAAAATCAATTCCAAATGGATTAAAGACCTTGAAATCAAAACAGGCACCCTGAAGACACTAAAGGAAGGAGTAGGAGAAACACTTGGGCTCCTTGGCACAGGACAGAACTTCCTTAACAAAGACCCTGAAAGGCTACAAATCAAAGAAAGGTTGGACAAATGGGATTGCATCAAACTCCAGAGCTTCTGCACGGCAAAGGACATAGCTCTCAAGATAAACAGAAAGCCCACAGACTGGGAGAAAATCTTTACGGACATTCAACAGACAAAGGCCTCATCTCTAAAATATATGCAGAACTAAAAAAATTACCTTCTTCCAAAACAAAACTGCAAAGAACCAACAGCCCCCTCATCAAGTGGGCTAAAGACTTACAAAGAAACTTCTCTGATGAGGAAATGAGAATGGCCAATAGACATATGAAAAAATGCTCTACATCACTGGCCATAAAGGAAATGCAAATCAAAACAACATTGAGATTCCATCTCACCCCAGCAAGAATGTCATATATCAAGAAAACTAATAATAACAATTGTTGGAGGGGATGTGGCCAAAAGGGAACCCTACTTCATTGTTGGTGGGAATGTAAACTGGTTCAGCCACTCTGGCAAGCAGTATGGAGATTCCTCAGAAGGCTCAATATAGAACTCCCCTATGACCCAGCAGCCCCACTGTTGGGTATCTATCCAAAAGACCACAAACAAAATCACAGTAATGCCACCAGCACAACAATGTTCATCGCAGCACAATTTGTCATAGCGAGAAGCTGGAACCAACCCAGATGCCCCTCCATAGATGAATGGATCAGGAAAATGTGGTACATTTACACAATGGAATTTTATGCCTCTATCAGAAAGAATGACATTGTTCCATTTGTAAGGAAATGGAAGGACTTGGAAAAAGTTATACTAAGTGAAGTGAGCCAGACCCAAAGAAACATGGACTCTATGGCCTCCCTTATTGGGAATAATTAGTACAGGTTTAGGCAAGCCATAGCAGAGCATCACAAGGCCCAATAGCTATACCCTTAGGAACACATAAGATGATGCTAAGTGAAATGAACTCCATGATATGGAAACAAGTGATATATCACAGTTATAACTACTTTCAACGTCCTATGTGTATGTGTAGTTTCTATTATTGATGATGTTTTTGTATCACCTTCCTATGTTTGTACCTACACTATCTCTGTAATCTTATCTGAGTATATTGGAAACCGTGTTTACTGGTATTGGAAGTAGGAAATTCAAAGGGAATACCAAATTCGAGAGACACGGGGTAAAAAAAGAGAAATAACTACAAAAGCAATACTTGCAAAACTGTTTGGTGTAAGTGAACTGAACAACTGGGCGGGGGGGAGGGAAGGGGGGGAGGAGGGGGGCATGAGGGACAAGGCAACAAGCAGTACAAGAAATGTATCCAACGCCCAACGTATGATACTGTAACCTCTCTGTACGTCAGTTTGAAAATAAAAATTTGAGAAAAAAAAAAAAAAAAAAAAAAAAAAAAGAAAAACTGAAACAATGTATCTCCACCAAACCAGCTTTACAGAAAATCCTCAAAGATGTACTATACAGGGAAAATAATCAAGATCCCAATACAGACAGAGAAATGAACCCTAAATAGAAAAACCAGAATATTAGATCAAGAATTGGGAAGACACAGCTTTTAACAAGATAGCTACAATGAAAGGACAAATGATCATCTCTCAACCTAACTCTCAACATTAATGGACTTAATTCTTCATTCAAACGACATAGGCTCATTACTTGGATCAAACATCAAGATCCGTCTTTCTGCTGCCTCCAAGAGACACATCTATCTAGCAAAAGCAAACTTCTTCTAAAGGTGAAAGGCTGGAATAAAATCTACCAATAAATGGCCCCCAAATGCAGGCTGGAGTGGAATTCTAGCATCAGATAAAATCGACTTCAAATGAAAAATGGTAAGAAGAGACAAAGAAGGTTACTACATACTAATAAAGCGATGTCTCCTACAGGAGGATATAACCATCTTAAATATCCACACACCAAATACAGGAGAACCCAACTTCATCAAACCAACACTACTGACTCTAAAATCACTCATAGTCCCAAACACATTGATTGTTGGAGACTTTAACACTCCACTGTCACCTCTGGACAGACCAACAGGCCAAAAACTGACCAAAGAATCCACAGAACTAATCAACTGCATAGACCAACTAGACTTAACCAACATCTACAGAATATTCCATCAAGCAATACCAGAATACACATTCTTTTCAGCAGCCATGAAACATTCTCCAAAATATATCACATCTTAGGGCACAAAGAAAATCTGTACAAATTCAGAAGTATCAAAATCATTCCCTGCCTTCCCTCAGACCACAATAGATTAAAATTAAAGCTCAACTCAAACAGCCACCACACAAAATGATACAATCCATGGAGACTAAGCAACACACTGCTGAACCATCAGTGGGTCATTGAAGAAATTAGACCAGTAATTCAATATTTATGGCATTCAACCAAGGTGAGTGCACAAAGTACCACCTCCTTTGGGACACAGCAAAGGCAGTACTCAGACGAAAATTTATATCTGAGTGCCTACACCAACAATCTGGATAAACAGCAACTCAACAACTTACGGAATCACCTTAATCTTCTCAAAAGAGAACAAGAAGCCATACCCCCAAGTCAATAGATGGAAGCAAATAATTAAAATCGAATCAGAATTAAATATACTTGAGAGGGAGAAAAAAAAACATCGCAACAATCAACAAAACAAAGCCTTGGTTCTTTGAGAATATTAACAAGATAGTCAAATTCCTAGCAAACCTGACCAAAAAACGATGGCAGCACACCCACATAAACAAGATCCGAGATAAAACAGGTAACATCACCACAGAAACAACCAAAATTCAGAACACAATAAGGGACTATTTTTCAAACCTTTGTGCCAACAAATTCAAGAACCTGGAAGAAATGGATGATTTTCTAGAAAAAATTGATACCCCCAACTCAACATGAAGATTTAAACCTTCTAAACAGACTCATACCCAGCCTTGAAATAGAAACAGCAATAAGTGATTTCCCATCAGAGAAAAGCCCATGTCCAGATGGATTCACAGCAGAATTCTACAAGGCTTTCAAAACAGAAGTCACACCAATATTTTTCAAAATCTTCAATGAAATTGAAAGAGAACGTTCACTACCAGACTTATTCTATGAAGCCAGTATAGCCCTCATCCCAAAACCAGGCAGGGACTCATCAACAAAACAGAACTATAGAACGATTTCCCTGATGAACATAGATGCAAAAATTCTCAACAAAATTCTGTCCAATCGACTTCAACAGGTCATCAAAATATCATACACCATGTTCAAACTGGATCCATCCCAGGGATGCAAAGTTGGTTCAATATACGCAAGTCAATTAATGTAATCCACCACATCAACCAGAGCAAGGTAAAGAACCACATGGTTATATCTCTGGATGCAGAAAAGGCGTTCGATAAAATCCAGTACCCATTTATGATAAAAATCCTGGAGAAATTGGGATTCCAAGGAACATTCCTGAATATAATAAAGGCAGTTTATTACAAACCAACAGCAAGCATAATTCTAAATGGTGTAAAGCCAAAGCCATTCCTTTGAAAATCAGGAGCAAGATTGAGATGCCTGCTCTCTCCCCTCCTCTTTAACATTCCTAGCCAGAGCAATTAGGCAAGAAGAAAACAAAAAGGGATCCAAATAGGAAAAGATGAAGTTAAGCTTTCTCTCTTTGCAGATTACATGATCCTATACCTAACGAACACCATAGACTCTACTCCCTAGCTACTAGAGCAGATCCAAAACTTTGGCAAAGTTGCAGGATATAAAATAAACCCTCGAAAATCAACAGCCTTTCTATATGCTAATAACACGAAGACAGAGGCTGAAGTCAGGAAAGCAACTCCCTTTGCAATAGTCTCAAAAACATAAAATACCTAGAAATAACCTTAACCAAAGAAGTGAAAGACCTCTATGATTAGACTGTTTGGTGTAAGTGAACTGAACATCTCCGTGGGGGGGGGGGGAAAGGAAAGGGGGGGAGGAGGGGGAGAGGGGGTATGAGGGACAAGGTAACAAACTGTACAAGAAATGTATCCAGTGCCTAAAATATGAAACTGTAACCTTTCTGTACATCACTTTGATAATAAAAATTTGAAAAAAAAAAAAAAAGAACTAAGGAAATGGAAAAACCTCCCATGCTCCTCGATTGGGAAGATTAATATAGTCAAAATGGCAATATTGCCAAAAGCTATCTACAAATTCCATGCAATACCCACTAATATCCCAACACCATTTTTTAATGAAATTGAGGAAGCAATCCAGAAATTTATATGGAAAAATAAATGACCCCCCCGACTAGCAAAAACAATCCTAAGCAGAAAGAACAATGCCGGAGGAATTACAATACCAAACTTCAAGCTGTATTATAAAGCTATAGCTATAAAAACAGCTTGGAATTGGCAATGGAACAGGCCAGAAGACCAATGGAACAGAATTGAAGATCCAGCAGTGAACACACAGAACTAAGCCCCCTTAATCTTGATAGAGGAGCTAAAAAAATACGATGGAAGAAAGATAGCCTCTTTAACAAATGGTGATGGCAAAACTGGTTCAACACCCACAACAAAGCAAAATTAGATCCTTATATATCATCCTGCACCAAAATCAATTCCACATGGATCAAAGATCTTGAAATTATAACAGATACCTTGAAAGCACTAAAAGAAGTAGGAGAAACACTTGGGCTCCTTGGCACAGGACAGACCTTCCTTAACAAAGAGCCATAAATGCTACAAATCACAAAAAGGACGAGCAAATGGGATTGCATCAAATTGCTGAGCTTCTGCAGGGCAAAGGACATAGCTCACAAGATGAATGGAAAGCCAACAGATTGGGAAAAGATCTTTATCAGCCATACAATGAACAAAGACCTCATATCTAAAATATATGCAGAACTACAAAAAAATTAAATTCCTCCAAACAAAACCGCAAAGAACCAACAGCCCCCTCAACAAGTGGGCTAAAGACTTACAAAGAGAGTTCTCTGATGAGGAAATGAGAATGGCCAAGAGTCATATGAAAAAGTGCTCTACATCTCTGGCCATAAAGAAAGGCAAATCAAAACAACACTGAGATTCCATCTCACCCCAGTAAGAATGACCTATATCAAGAAAACTAACAATAATAAATGTTGGAGGGGATGTGGACAAAAGGGAACCCTACTTCATCGTTGGTGGGAATGTAAACTTGTTCAGCCACTCTAGCAAGTGGTATGGAGATTTCTCAGAAGGTAAACATAGAGCTCCCTTATGATCCAGCAGCCCCACATTTGGCATCTACCCAAAGACCACAGAGAAGAACACACAAAAGCCACCCAGCACAACAATATTCATCACAGCACAATTTGGCATAGCTAAAATATGGATCCCACCCAGTAACGCTCAGTAGATGAATGGATCAGGAAAATGTGGTACATATACACAATGGAATTTCATACCTCTGTCTCAAAGAATGACATTGCCGCATTTGTAAGGAAATGAAAGGACTTGGAAAAAATTATCCTAAGTGAAGTGAGCCAGACCCAAAGAAACATGGATTCTATGCTATGAATAGGATTCCCTATTCTCATAGGGAATAGTTAGCTCAGGTTTAGGCTAGTCACAGCAGAGGATCACAAGAGCCCAACAGCAATACTCTTATGAACACATAAGATGAGGCTAAGTGAAACAACCTCCATTTATGGAAACAACTGTTATATAACTGCTGTAATTACTTTCAACATGCCATGTGTAACTGTAGCTTCTACTGTTGATGATGCTCTTGTATCCCCTTCCTGCGGTTGTACCTTCACTATCAGTTTATCTTATTTGAGTACTTTGGAAACTGTATATACTGGTATTAGAATTAGGAAAGTGAAAGGGAATACCAAAACCGAGAGATACAAGATAAAAAGACAAACGACTACAAAGGCAATGCTTTCAAAACTGTTTGGTGTAAGCCAAGTGAACAACTCTGGGGGGAGAGGGGCAGGGGGAGGGGAGGGTAAGTGAGGGAGGAGGTAACAACAGTATAAGAAATGTATCCAATGCCTAACATATGCAACTGTAACCTCTCTGTACATCACTTTGACAATAAAGAAGAAAAAAGACAATAAATATTTTTTAATGATTCTGAAACACCTAACATTTCTGAGAGTTATAACATATAATGCTTAAGATTCTCATGTTAAAAACTAACATTTAGAATCAACACTCTCTTTCTCTGGCAATAGGAAAACTACCAACACAATACACTGTTTGTGAATAAAGGTAAACATTTCCCTCAAAGAACTGCTAATCACCATACATTTCCTTTCTTCTTCCTGTTATTTACTTCAGCAATTCTCTGGCCATAATCTGAGTGAAACCAGCCAAAAGGTACAGACACTGAGGCAGGTAGGGACAGATAGCATGAACACACCAAGGTGGCTGAGGCCTGAGCTATTTTGGATACTATAACCTCAACATTAGGCACAGGTAGTGAGAGAGGAAGAGAGAGATCAGGAAAAGTAGAAGCCAAATGGCTGCTAGGTATAAAAATCTAGAGAAGTGTGGACTCAAGACAGTTGTCAGAAGCTGCAACACAAAAATGAATAAGATGGAAATTAGATGGGATGTTCAAGGAAATAACCAAACGAGAACATAAAACAAACTAAGTCCAAGCTAGGACAGCGAAAAGAGTAGCGCAAAATTCGGGAGGTGGCAAACATGGCCTGCGTTTATTAAAAAAAAAAAAAAAATAAGCTTCTCCACAAGCACAAACATCTCTCCAGCCTTCCTTCTCTCTCTACTCATAGAATAAGCATTCCCTCCTCTGCAGCTTTTGCTAGCAAGAGACACGTGATCTTTTTGTTAGATTATGAAACAAATACCAGTGATGAGCCAAAAACTTAAATATAGTAAAAGAGTTGGGACAGCACTGTGTTCACTCTGTGAGAAATATCCAACAGGAATGTGCAGTTGTCTTTATTCAACAACATTTCTTTACTCGAATCACAAAGATTATGATTAAAGCATGTCTTTAACCCTCTCATATCTTGCTATCCTATTTATTCTTGTGTGTTAGACATTTACAATGACCACTCTTAGGAATCTAGAAAGTTTCTGAGGAAGTACTGGCGGCGGGGGGGTGGTGCTTATGATTACTTCCCAAAGCATAAGGGTGAAAAACAGCAGCTCATCAAGTGGAGGCAAGGGGAGAGCGGGAGACAAATGAAGGGGAAGGGGGGGAATTGTAGTCAAGAATTCATTGTACATACTACAAAAGTAAGAAAACGGAAGGGTGGGCAGAGGAAGGAGGGGCAAGAATGTTGAAAGGGGTGAGGTGGGTTAAGATGGGCCATATTCATAAACTGCTTTGTCAAATGGCAACTCCTTTGCACAAATACTTAAAGATAGTTTTTGTAAGAACTCAGAAGCTCTTCCCTTCACAGTAGTAGGACAAATTATTAGTTCTTACGCACAGGGACTAGAGTCTTTCAGGTCAGTTGTGTTTTGGTGGGGTTTTGGTTTTTGAGCCAGCACTGAAAATTGAACTCAGAGACTGGGCTATGTCCCTTAGCTTTGTCACTCCATACTGGCCTGCTACCCCATGAGAAATAGCACAATTTCGGGTACTTTGGTGGTTCATGGAGGATGGATGTCATGGACTTCCCTGCCCAGGGCGGGTTTCAAAGCACAATCCTCCAAACTCATGAGGATCTGGGATTACAGGCCTGAGCCACAGGCTCCAGTTTCTAATGAGCTTTGGTCATCAAAAAAGTGGTAGTATAATTTTAAGGTTCACAGACATTAGTGCTACCTTTGGATCCTATGATATAAAGCCCAAAGACCCGTCCTTTAAATAACTAATCAAATAAAAATAAACAATTGTCTTATAATTAAATAATCATAAGACAGGGAAATAGAGACAAAATAATCATTAGTAATATAAACATAAAAATGGAAAAAAGCTTACCAAAGAGTTGATTCCTATATAGTTTAAGACTATAGGAAAGTAAGCTGGAAGCCAGTGGCTGTAGCCAGTAATCCTAGCTATTCAGGAGGCTGAGATCTGAGGATCGAGGTTCTAACCCAGCCTGGACAGGAAAACTCTGTGAGACTCTTCTCTTCAATTAACCACCAAAAAGCTGGAAGTGGAGCTATTGCTCAAGTGACAGAGTGCTAGCCTTAAGCAAAAAAAGCTCAGGGACTGTGTCCAAGCCTGAGTTCAAACCCCGGGAACAGCAAAAATATAGGTAGGTAGGTAGGTAGGTAGGTAGATAGATAGATAGATAGATAGATAGATAGATAGATAGATAGATAGAGTTTGTGTTGCAATGGAAAACCATGCACTCTACATCACTCTCTTCCTAATTCATTCCACTACTATGTAACAGGATAAATAGCAGAGAATAGCAAAGGAAAATAAATATTTGTTAATTGGCGATGTCTTTCTTGCTATAGTCATATAGTTTCTTTCGAAGTGCAATGGGCTTCTCTTTCTCACTTGGAAAAGTCCACTTTGACTCTATTTACATATTCCATTTCAATTACTTCTGAACTAAAGAAACAATAAAACCACTGTTTCAGTCTTAAAATTCTTCTTTGAACCATTATCGAATCATAATAGTTACTTCTTTGGTAATTAAAGTAACACATAGTCACTTGGCCTCTGTATACTTCCATGCCATCATGACTGGTCATGATTTCACTTAAGAAAATGATCCCTTAATAGAAACACATGTCACTTTATGGGACGTGGGAGGTGTTTTGCTATGGGTCATGAACATCCCTCTGCTCCACAATAGATTGAATACTAAGTGCAGGCCCTGGAAAGGCAGGGCCCTGCCACCTGAGTCCCATATGCGTAAGTTCCAAGCTGAGGGAAAGTCAGGTCAAACAACACCAATGCAATGGAAGGAAACCAGAGTTTAGATTCCTGCTACAGAATTGCAAAGCAGAGTACAGGAGAGGGGCCTGACTAGAATGAGGGTGTTTGGGAGAGTGCACCTTCTAGTTTGTTCTTCTATACATGGATGGC
>NW_025959108.1:0-40676 GCF_023159225.1 Perognathus longimembris pacificus | reverse complement strand
GTTCTTCGTGACCCCCCCAACCCAACCAGAGACTCCCACACCATCTTCTGGAAGCTTCCCCGCGCCCTCCTGACCCCTGAGACCCCCCCAACCTGGGCCCTGCGACCCCTGACCCTGTACCTGACCTGGGCCTGACCTTCGACTCCAGGAGCCACAGGCTAAGCTTGCACTGTGTGGCCACCACCACAGAGGCCCGGTGCATCGTTGTGAACCCGAACAAGGGGTCGGTCACACTGCTGGACAGTTGGGGCAATCGAGGCACGACGGAGACACCAGGCCCCCATCCTGAGAGGCCAATGGTGGGGGCTGTGGGGGTAAACTGAGGCAGGGGTGGGCTGGCCCACCTTCCCTGGTGTTCCGGGGGCTAAGTTGAGGCATGGATGGACGAATGGATCTCCCAGGTGTTTTCCGGTTTATGTCAAGGCACCGACCCCCCCGCTCTCCAAGGTCCACGTCGGACAATGTAGCTGCGAATTCTGGGATCTCCTGTGGTACCAGGGAGTCGAGTTCGAGGTTACACTCACTGTGGCCAGGAGGCCCCTGACCAAAGGCCTGGGGTTCACAAACCCGGGTGAGGTCCTGAAGTTCCGGGTAGGGTGGGGGGGATCGAGGGTCAGGGGTCACAGGTCATATGTTGAAGGTTCAGGGGTCATTGGGTTGAAAGTTCAGGAATCATGGGTTGAACTGGTCAGGGGTCATGGGTTGACGGGTCAGGGGACATGGGGTTGAAGGGTCAGGGGTTTTGGGGTTGAAGGGTCAGAGGTCGTGGGGTTGAAGGGTCAGGGGTAAGTCTCCCCACAGGCCCCCCACCCTCCACCCCCCCCGCCATGTCGTTTCCCCAGGCCTTGTGTGTTATGTCTTCGAGGCCCAGGCCCTGAACTGCTCATGGGCACTGGGGCCGCAGGCACCGCGGGGGACACAGTATTCCTTCAGGATCCGGACTCCAGGTGGGGCCACCCCTGCCGGTTTCAATGCCCCCTCCGCACCATTGTCGGTTTCTAATGTTCCCCGCTCATCCCGCCATTGTCAGTTTCTAACGCCTCTCTTTGGCATTGTCAGTTTGTAATGCCACCTCTGTTGGCCATTTTCGGTTTCTAATGTCCCCCCCTTCGGCCATTGTGAGTTTCTAATGCCCCACCACTCCCTAGGACCGGCCTGTACCATGAGTGCTGGCCGACATGTGCCAGTCCGGCCTCCAGGTGGGCTGCATCCTCCCCAATCTTGCTGGCCTCTGGGCCCAGACCTACGCCCTGGTCACCAGCTTGAGCCCCGCTGGCCCCGTCCACTTCCTGGACGCCTGGCTCTATGCCCGTGAAATTGGTGAGGGTGGTTTCCAGTACCCCCTGGACCACCCAGGGCAGTTTCAAGTATCCCAGAGACCACCAAGGGCAGTTTAAAGTGTCCCCAAGAACACCGAGGGCGGATTTGTGTCCTCGAGACCACCGAGAGTGGTTTCAAGTATCCCCACGAGCACTTTGGTGCATGGAGGGCAGTTTCAGGTATCCCCAAGACCACCTATGGCGATTTCAAGGGTTCCCCATGACCCCCAAAAGCAGCTTCAAGTTTTCCCAGGACCATCCAGGGCGGTTTTAAGTGTCCCCGAGACCGCTGAGGGCGGTTTCAAGTGTCCACACGAGCACCTTGGTGGATGGAGGGCGGTTTCCACTGTCCCCATGAGCATCCAGGGCAGTTTTGAGTGTCCCCCAAGACCCACAAGGGCAGTTTCAAGTATCCCTGGCACCACCGAGGGCAGTTTCGAGCCCCCCCACCCCACCCGCTGTCCCTCCATTCATCTGTGGCAGTTTTCAGAACACTTTGACCCCCTGTGAAACGTGAGCATTGCCTGCGGCCCCCGGGGCTGGCAGGTATGGTGGGAGCCACACAGGACCTGGAGGCAGTGGAGCAAGCACGACTTCCGGTAACAGCTGGCCCTGTGCATGGGGAGTACTCAGTGCAACACCCGGGAGTACTCGGTCCAGCACTGGCGGGAAGTATTTAGTCCAGCAACGGTCAGGAGGGGGTGGGGTTCCGGATTGGTGTGGGATGGGAGTACTCAGTCCAGCACCGGGGAGGGATGGGAGTACTCAGTGCAGCACCCGGGAGTACTCAGTCCAGCACCAGGGAGTACTGGTTGTAGCACCCTGGACTACTCAGTCCAGTATTGGTTGGGAGAGGTGGGTTTCAGGATTAGTGTGAAATGGGAGTACTCAGCCCAGCACTGGGGAGTACTCCACACAGCACGTGGGAGTACTAAGCACATCACCCAGAAGTACACGGTCCAGCACCCTGCCCCGCAGTCAGTGCTGACTGAGGCCTGTGCTCTGTTCTTTTAGCATGGTGGCCAGCTGGTCTCCCAGGACTCCCCGGTGAGTGCTCCTGGAACCGCCCCGTGCCTCAGTTTACCCCTGCCCCATGGCGAGTCTCCCCCCACATTGAGGTCTTGGGAGGCTCAGACAACGCCTACGCCCTGCCAGGCCTCGAACCCGGGCCTCACCAGGCCTGTGCATCCGGGCCAGGGAAGCCCGCACCCTGACCTAGGGCTCCTGGAGCAACACGGTGGAGTTTGGGGAGCAGAGGGCGGTTTCAACTGTCCCCAGAGAGGTTTCAGGTGTCCCCAGGAGTAGAGATTCTGGTGGGGGGGTGGTTTCAAGTGTCCCCAGGACCATTTTGGGCCTGTGGGTGGATGGAGGGGCGGTTTCAAGTGTTCCCGGGGAAGGGGTCTGGGCGATTCGTTTCAAGTGTCTCCAGGGTGGGCAGGGGTCAGTGGTGGGTGGTTTCAAGTGTACCCAGGGCAGTTTCAAGTGTCCCAAGGGTATTTTCTAGTATCCCAATGGGGAGGGGCTCTTGGGGGCGTGGTTTCAAGTGTAACCAGGACCACCTTGGGCCTGTGGGGTGGATGGAGGGCGGGTTTCAAGTGTCCCCGGGTTGGAGTGGTTCTGTAGGGGGCGGTTTTAAGCGTCGCCAAGGCAACCCTGGGCCTGTGGGTGGATGGAGGGCGGTTTCAAGTGTCCCCAAGGGGAGGGGGTCTGGGTGAGGGTCAGTTTCAAGTGTCCCATGATGGGAGCAGTTCTTTAGGGGGTGGTTTCAAGTGTCTCCAAGGCAACCCTCGGCGTGTGCATCGATGGAGGGCGGTATCCAGTGTCCCCACGAAAACCTTGGGCCTGTGAGTGGATGTGGGGCAGTTTTGAGTGTCCCCACGGCGGTTTCAAGTGTCCCCGGGGGAATGGGGATCTGGGTGGGGGGGGTGGTTTCAAGTGTCCCCAAGACCATTCTGGGCCTGTGGGTGGATAGGTGGCGATTTCAAGTGTCCTCAGAGGCCTCACATGGGGGGGGAGCCTTTGCAGGTGGAGTCGTGTGGGGAGGGCTGGGGCAAGGAGCTGAGGGTCACGTGTCCCTCCCTCCCCACTTCATGTGACCCCTACCCCTCCCATCCCTTCCTACCCGAGTGTGTGCACACCCACACGGTCGGAGGTTTCAAGGGTCCCCGCCGGGCCAGCCATGCTGCACCTGCTGCTTCGGCAGCACTGGGGTCGCTGGGCCTGGGCTGGGGCTGTCAGAGGTGAGCAGGAATCTGAACCCGGGGCCCCCAGGGTGGGGGGGGGAACGCAACGCATTGTGGGCCATGCGGGAGGCCGGGATTCGAGCCCACATCCACCCGTCCGTCCGTCTGCCCTGCAGGCTCCTGAGCGCCCGCGTTCCCTGTGTCAGTGACAAGTTGACTGGTGAAGATGGACAGACGGACGGACGGAGGGACAGAGGGACATGGGGGGCTGGGGGCTTGGGCGGTGACAGACAGACAGCGATGGGAATCGAGACACGGACAGACATGAAGACAGACGGACGGACAGACAGGGAGACAGGGAGATGGACGGACAGATGAACAGACAGACAGACAGACTGGGAGACAGATGGACAGACCTGGAGACAGACAAACAGGCATGGACAAGAGACAGGCAGACAGATGGACAAACAGACATGGAGACAGACAGACAGGGAGACGGACAGACAGACACACAGCAGACAGATGGACAGACAGACAGACAGGGACACAGATGAGCAGGACAGACAGACAGGTGGACAGGGAGACAGACAGACAGAACTGGAGACAGACAGATGACAAAAAGACACAGATGGACGGATGGACAGATGGACATCATGGAGACAGATAGACGAGAGAGGGAGACGGACAGACAGATGAGCACACAGTGAGACACACAGGGAGACAGACAGTCATGGACAGATGGAACTGGAGACAGACGGACAAACACACTGAGCAGATGGTCAGACAGACAGACGGAGAAACAGGGAGACAGACAGATGGACGGATGGATGGACAGATGGACTGATGAGCAGACGGGCAGACAGACCTGGAGACAGACGGACACATGGACAAATGGATGGACGGACAGACACAGAGGGAGACAGACGGACAGACAAAGAGATGGGCGGATGGACACACGGACAGCTGGACAGCCGTGCATCTCCCCCTGTCCTCCGCTGGGAGGAGGAGGAGGAGGAGGAGGAGGAGGAGGAGGAGGAGGAGGAGGAGGAGCCATGGCCTGTGGTGGAGCTGAGCCTGCAGCCTGGGCCCTGATCATGGCGCCGCCGGGGTCACCCCAGCCTCCCCCCCGCATGCACACACGTACCCAGGGTTAGGGTACTGAGTCCTCCTGCGTGGGTGCTGGGTGCTCAGTCCTCCCCCGGCATCTCCACACAAGGTGCTGGGTGCTCAGTCCCCCCTGGCGTCTCCACACAAGGTGCTGGGTGCTCAGTCTTCCTTTGTTAGTGCTGGGTGCACAGTCCTCCCCCGGTGTCTGCATACGAGGTGCTGGGTGCTCAGTCCTCCCGTGCCTCCACACAAAGTGCTGGGTGCTCAGTCTTCTCATGTGGGTGCTGGGCAGTTAGTCCTGTGTCCCACACGAGGGCCAGGGTGCTCAGTCCTCCTCCCATGAATCCACAGGAGGCGCTGGGCGCTCAGTTCTCCTCCCATTCCTCCACACGAGGTGCTGGGTGCTCAGTCCTCCTGTGTGTGTGCTAGGCGCTCAGTCCTCCTCCCGTGCCTCCGTGAGGGGTGCTGGGTGCTTGCAATAATTAGTACATGTTTTTGGAATAATTAGTAAATGTTTAGGCTAGTCAAAGCCGAAGTCATAATAGCCCAATAGCTATGCCCTTATGGACACTTAAGATGATGCTAAGTGAAATGTGCTCCATGTTATGGAAACAAGTGGTATATCATTATTGTAATTATTTTCAACATGCGATATGAATCCGTACCCTTTTTATTTTCTCTCGTATTCCCTTCCTGTGGTTTTACCCCCACTATCACTGTATCTCATCTGAGCACCCTGGATACTGTATATACGTGTATTAGAGCTAGGGAAGAGAAAGTAAATATCAAAATCAATAGACAAAGGATAAAAATACAAACAACTCCAAACACAATACTCACAAAACCATTTGGTGTAAACCAACCATACAACTCGTGGGTGGAAGGGGAAGCAGGAGGGAAGAGGTAGGCATGTGGAGGGGAGGAGGAGTTAACATGTTGGACAAGAAATGTACTCACTGCATTATATATGAAATTGTAACCCCTCTGTACTTCACTTTGACAATAAAGGAGAAAAAAGACAATAAATATTTTTGAAAGATTCTGAAACACCTAACATTTTTTAGAGTTATGACATATAATGCTTAAGATTCTCATGTTAAAAACTAACATTTAGAATCAACACTCTCTTTCTCTGGCAATAGGAAAACTACCAACACATACACTGTTTGTGAATAAAGGTAAACATTTCCCTCAAAGAACTGCTAATCACCATACATTTCCTTTCTTCCTTCCTGTTATTTACTTCAGCCATTCTCTGGCCATAATCTGAGTGAAACCAGCCAAAAGGTACAGACACTGAGGCAGGAAGGGACAGATAGCATGAACACACCAAGGTGGCTGAGGCCTGAGCTATTTTGGATACTATAACCTCAACATTAGGCACAGGTAGTGAGAGAGGAAGAGAGAGACCAGGAAAAGTAGAAGCCAAATGGCTGCTAGGTATAAAAATCTAGAGAAGTGTGGACTCAAGACAGTTGTCAGAAGCTGCAACACAAAAATGAATAAGATGGAAATTAGATGGGATGTTCAAGGAAATAACCAAACGAGAACATACAACAAAATAAGTCAAAGCTAGGACAGCGAAAAGAGTAGTGCAAAATTTGGGAGGTGGACAACCTATCCTGCGTTTATTAAAAAAAAATGGCTTCTGCACAAGCACAAACATCTCTCCAGCCTTCCTTCTCTCTCTACACATAGAATAAGCATTCCCTCCTCTGCAGCCTTTGCAAACAAGAGACACGCGATATTTTTGTTAGATAATGAAACAAATACCAGTGATGAGCCAAAAAATTAAATAGAGTAAAAGAGTTGGGACAGCACTGTGTTCACTCTATGAGAAATATCCAACAGGAATGTGCAGTGTCTTTATTCAACCACAGTTGTTTATTCGAATCACAAAGTCTAATGATTAAAGCATGTCTTCAACCCTCTCATATCTTGCTATTCTATTTATTCTTGTGTTATACATTTACAATGACCACTCTTAGGAATCTAGAAAGTTCTGAGGAAGAACTGGGGGGGGGGTGGTGCTTATGATTACTTCCCAAAGCATAAGGGTGAAAAACAGCAGCTCATCAAGTGGGGGCAAGGGGAGAGCGGGAGACAAATGAAGGGGAAGGGGGGGAATGTAGTCAAGAATTCATTGTACATACTACAAAAGTAAGAAAATGGAAAGGGTGGGCAGAGGAAGGAGGGGCAAGAATGTTGAAAGGGGTGAGGTGGGTTAAGATCTGCCATATTCATAAACTGCTTTGTCAAATGGCAACTCCTTTGCACAAATACTTAAAGATAGTTTTTGTAAGAACTCAGAAGCTCTTCCCTTCACAGTAGTAGGACAAATTATTAGTTCCTACGCACAGGGACTAGAGTCTTTCAGGTCATTTGTGTTTTGGTGGGGTTTTGGTTTTTGAGCCAGCACTGAAAATTGAACTCAGAGACTGGGCTATGTCCCTTAGCTTTGTCACTCCATGCTGGCATGCTACCCCTTGAGAAATAGCACCATTTCTGATACTTTGGTGGTTCATGGAGGATGGATGTCATGGATTTCCCTGCCCAGGGCGGGTTTCAAAGCACAATCCTCCAATCTCATGAGGATCTGGGATTACAGGCCTGAGCCACAGGCTCCAGTTTCTAATGAGCTTTGTTCATCAAAAAAGGGATAGTATAATTTTAAGGTTCACAGACATTAGTGCTACCTTTGGATCCTATTATATAAAGCCCCAAAGACCTGTCTTTTAAATAACTAATCAAATAAAAAATAAACAATTGCCTTCTAATTAAATAATCATAAGATAGGAAAATGGAGACAAAATAATCATTACTAATATAAACATAAAAATGAAAAAAAGCTTACCAAAGAGTTGATTCCTACATAGTTTAAGACTATAGGGAAAGTAAGCTGGAAGCCAGTGGCTGTAGCCAGTAATCCTAGCTATTCAGGAGGCTGAGATCTGAGGATCGAGGTTCTAAGCCAGCCTGGGCAGGAAAAATCTGTGAGACTCTTCTCTTCAATTAACCACCAAAAAGATGGAAGTGGAGCTATTGCTCAAGTGACAGAGTGCTAGCCTTAAGCAAAAAAAGCTCAGGAACTGTGTCCAAGCCTGAGTTCAAACCCCGGGAACAGCAAAAATATAGGTAGATAGATAGATAGATAGGATAGATAGATAGATAGATAGATAGATAGATAGATAGAGTTTGTGTTGCAATGGAAAACCATGCACTCTACATCACTCTCTTCCTAATTCATTCCACTACTATGTAACAGGATAAATAGCAGAGAATAGCAAAGGAAAATAAATATTTGTTAATTGGCGATGTCTTTCTTGCTATAGTCATATAGTTTCTTTCGAAGTGCAATTGACTTCTCTTTCTCACTTGGAAAAGTCCACTTTGACTCTATTTACATATTCCATTTCAATTACTTCTGAACTAAACAAACAAAAAAACCAATGTTTCAGTCTTAAAATTCTTCTTTGAACCATTATGGAATCGTAATAGATACTTCTTCGGTAATTAAAGTAACACATATCACTTGGCCTCTGTATACTTCCATGCCATCATAACTGGTCATGATTTCACTTAAGAAAATGATCCCTTAATAGAAACAACATGTCACTTTATGGGACGTGGGAGGAGTTTTGCTATGGGTCATGAACATCCCTCTGCTCCACAATAGATTGAATACTAAGTGCAGGCCCTGGAAAGGCAGGGCCCTGCCACCTGAGTCCCATATGCGTAAGTTCCAAGCTGAGGGAAAGTCAGGTCAAACAACACCAATGCAATGGAAGGAAACCAGAGTTTAGATTCCTGCTACAGAATTGCAAAGCAGAGTACAGAAGAGGGGCCTGACTAGAATGAGGGTTGTTTGGGACAGTGCACCTTCTAGTTTGTTCTTCTATATATGGATGGCCACAACATGAAGCCCACTGAGGTAATGTGTGCTCCATGAAAGCCTGGTGGAGTCGCATTTCTACATCTACTCTTAAGTTTCCTGTATTTATTCTTAAGTTTCAACCATTCTTAATCTTCTCATCATATCCCATAAATGTGAAAGCAGTGTGAAGCTTTAAAATGCTAGTTGCACATGATTACAATTAAACAATGTGGAGACTCCTAAGAAATGGGAAATGATGAGGAAGGGATACATGAAGCGTGTAGGAATTCTTTGTGACTGATTATAAAATTCTTTTTTCTGGTATTTCTGCTTCAAGACTGATGGTAGAAGCAAAGGTTTTCCTGCTTTAAAAAAAAGGTGTAAAAGAATAAAATGTCCTAGACTTCTTAATCCAAAGATACCTTGTGTTATAACAATTAGACATTTTCATATTCATAAAATGGTAACATAAATTTTATTACCACACCAGCACTTCATTTATTCCTAGCCTGATTTCCAGACTAATCTCAATATTCAAGAAAATACTTCAAAATTAGCTGAAATTTAGGGCATTGAATAACGTTGCACAGAAGAAAAGCATATACAAGAACATAAAAAGCTATGGTTTCTTCACTGATGTAATTTCACAATGTTAGAGTTTTTCTTTTATTAAAAACTACCAGTTGCAAAGACATGACTGGAAAGTTCAGGCACACGGGTCCGCCTTCCTGCCTCAGGTACTGGGCAACTACCAGACAGTCTGCAGGGTTAGGAGATAAAGTCACAGATACAGTGTGTTTGGCTAAATATTTTTAATAGATTATAATACCTCTGTTTGGCTCAAATAAATTATCCAGCCTTATTTGGTCCACTTTCCCATTTCATGGTTGGCTGATCATTGACTTCTCTCAGAAAGCAAAGCAATGAAGAAAAGGGGAAAAAAGAAGAAAGATGAAAAAAGGAGGAGGAAGGAAGGAAGGGGGCCTGAGGAGGAGGACAAAGGACAGAGGAGAAAAAGTCAGGAAGTCAGGTACTGGTGGCCTATGCCTACAATGCTAGCTACTCAGAAATGAGATCTGAGGATCACAGTTCAAAGCAAGCCTGGGCAGGAAAAGTCCACAAGACACTTAGCTCCAACCAACAGATAGTTCAGAGTAGAGCTGAGTGCCAGCCTTGAGCAAAAGCTCAGTGCCCAGGCCCTGAGTTCAAGCCCCAGGTCTGTCAAAACAAAAAGTCATTTTTATGTTGCAGACTTCCTTGAAGCCCATAGTTTGAAACGATATACGGAAGGGAAAACAATCACTCACCAAAGCTCAATAGCTTGTAGAGCTGCTGTGTCATTCTATTGCATGTCCTACCAGACACGTATAAAATGTGCTTTGCTTGGCCAAAGAGCTATCCACAACTCCCTGCTCAAACACCTGATGACAGTGGACATTCATTTCAATGGGAACAAGTTAGTCTTTCAATTTTCCTTCTGTTGTACTCGTTACAATGTGGCCAGATTTACACTCTCTCTGTGAAATGCATTGGATTTCTCAGTCAATATTGGCTACAATATTAGTAATTTCTCAAGATCTTGCCTGTCATTTAAATGCAGACACAAAACTCACAGTCTCCTCATGGTGTCCATTTCAGTTTCAACATAGAACCATCATCATTTTACCAAAGACCAACTTTCTTACAGCATAGTTTCTATAAATAATGCACAAATAAATACTCTGCATATGCAAATTCAACCAATTACAGATTGTACATCTTTAAGGGAAAAGCAGTGCATCTGTACTAAAACACATTCACACTGTTTTCTTGTCATAATGCCCTATAACATGGTATAAAATCTAGCTACACATTATTTCAATTATATTACTTACTGTAAGCAATCTAGAGAAGACAAAGTATATGAAGGATGTTTGTAGTTTATATGCAAGTATTATACTGTTTTATATCAAAAGAACTTCATTAGCCACATGGGTTGTAGAGCCAACCCACTTCAGATACTAAGGGACATTGTAATTTGGGGGAAAGTTATGTTGCAGATACTATTTGGCCAGCTAAACATTAACTGCTCAACAAAACTCTAGTGTTAACAATAACTATATTAAAAAGTTAATGGCAGCAGCAACTTGTTGACAAGACTCTATGTGCGTATGTGTGAAGAATAAAAGCTCAAAGGAGCAAGGTGCCAGTGGCTCATGTCTGTAATCCTCAAGAGAATGATTTCTGAGAATCAAGGTTCAAAGAAAGCATGCACCAGAAAGTCTCTTATCTACAATTAATCACCAAAAAATCAGGAAACAGAGCTGTGGTTCAAGTGGTAGACCACTATCCTTGAGTGCAAAGGCTAAGGGATAGCACTCAGGACCTGTGTACAAGCCCTGGTGCAGGCACCAAAAAGTAAAAAAGCACAAAGAAAAATGAAAAAATGCACAGAAACATGTCAAAAACTGGGATGACTTAAAGGCTTTAAAAAATCTCAGACTTTAAGGCAGACGGATGGGGTGAGAGATGTTGATGTTTGTGATGTATATCACAGTGGGTTACATTGTGCATTTCCCCAACTTTCTAGTGCTAACAGATTAAGGAATATGTTCCTCACTTTCAGTGAGGAACATTGAGCTCTTTTGGAAGAAAAGGGAGAAGGAAGAGGAGGAAAAGAGGTGAGAAGAGTGGGAGAAGAGGCGAGAGGAACCGATAACAAAGAAGACTATCTAGACATATATTCTGACTCCCAGTTATACCATAATGTACAAGCCAGAGCTTGCTACAATTTACTCAATTAGAGTAAATATGATCAGTGTATTTTATAACGTGTGAATATATTTTAAATACAAGAATTAAAGCTTCATGTCCATAATGAAGACCAGAACGCCTATAAATTGAAATTATAATTTTGTTTTTACATTTTAGGTGTCAAAGCCTATAAGTATGCCCTTATAACAAAAACTGCATGAATCTAGTGATCAATGTAAGGAACACATTATGAAGGGAAATGAATACATTTCAACTACCATTCGTGAAGAGAATAAGGCCTTCAACTGAAGAGGCAGTGACATCTCTGGATGCAATGACGTCAGAAGTGTCATCGCAATTCCAAATTATCCTGTACTCATAGAAATTCCAAATTTTGAGGGGAAGAAGTTCCACAGTAAGTTGAATGACAGTATTAATTCCACTTATTCTAGCTGTTGGAATACTAGCCCAAAGTTCATGGCTGTGGCTGTATCTACTATACACAAGTGCAACATTGACTGCATTTCAGGTATCTTAGAGCTGATGGGTTGGAGAAACTATTTGCTTTCTCTACTGATTTTGTCCATCACCAAAGAAGACAAGGGATAGCTCGCAATTCAATTGGGAAGAAACTGGTGGAGCAGTGAACTCCTATTTAGCTCAGTTCCTCCTATCTCCACGTAAGAATCACCATTGTTAACACAAATTGGGGAGGGATGGGGGCATTGTGAAATTCCATGGCACTTTAAACCACCCCACCAAACTTCACCCATCTTGGCAAGCCAGGTCAGGTAGCAATGCTTCTAGGTGTAGCCAGTCATATCCTGGGTTTCAGGTTTCAGCCTGCAGCTCAGAGTCATCCATAAACAGTTTTCACATTCTCCACTTCCACCAAACCACCCCAGAAAGTCTCTAACATGGTAAGGAGGGCACCCAAACAGTTTTTCATGATAGGTCTTGGATGGCTTCCATTTTGGTCATGTCACAGTGTTGATTTCACACCCTTACAAAGCAATCAGAAGCAGAGCAGACTGTGGCCCTGAAAGAATGCTTGCTCCCACACATCGAATAAGGTACAGTGAATTGAAATTCCATATAGTATTGGTATCCTTTTACATAATTACCAACGGAATTACTACAGTGAGAAAGGGAAAGGAAGCCAGACATCGTGGCACACTTCTGTTTCCCAGATACTGGGGAACAGAGGTAGGGAGGAGCACAGTCTTGAGACCACCTGATCAAATGAAAAGCAGGGGAGGGAGGGGAGGAGGAGTTAAAGGGGAAGAAGAGTGAAAAGGGCAGAGGAAAAGGGAGAAAGGTGGAAGAGATAGAGGAAGGGGAGGGCTGGCCAGCCCAAAAGACTATCCAAAGATAACTCAAAAGCCAAAAAAAAAAAAAAAAGGAACTGGAGGAGTGGTTCAAATGAAGCAAGGAAAAGGCCTCAAGTTCCAAGCCAAGCATCACAGAGCAAGAATTGGAAGAATTAGCTTCTTCATTTGTAAACAAGGCAGACAAAAGAGAACAAGAACACCCCTTCAAAAGGCAACTTGTCCTTGTCCACTCTCAGCAGAAAAGTCACTGAGCATGTCATGTCCAGCCTGTTGGATTCATTAGGCCTCAGAAAGACTTACTGGGGACATCCGTGGGGGCACCCTCATCACTGTTCCCTGTTCTGTGTCACAGGAAGTGGAGAATATCTGCCATTTTCATTTCCATAACATTCACCATCTCAAGTTGCTTATTCAAGTTTCTTAGGTAAAACTGTTTCTGTTCTCTATATCATTGAAAATGTATACAGCACGACATGGAGTTTTATATGCTCAAATCCACTGGATTAGCAAAGGAACACAAAGGCTCTGACACCAGGGGGAAGAATGCTCTATCTCAAAGCAAGCGTGACCATTTACGTCCATCACCATACTGGGGCGACCTCAATCCATCACCAGGATCTGTACTGCTCCCACTTGGGAATGAGGGGTACTTGCGCTTGTTGGCATTTACTCCCATTTTGTAAATAGTCATTTCATAAGTATAGAGGATACCTTAAGAAGTATCTACTTTCTGTGTATGCTCATACTAGGGCTTGAACTCAGGGCCTGGGCAATGCCCCTTAACTTTTTTGCTCAAGGCTGGCTTTCTATCACTTGAGCCACAGCTCTACTTTGGCTTTTTGGTGGCTATTGAAGGTGAGAGACTCATGGAAATTCCTGCCTAGGCTGGCTTTGAATCTCAACCTTCAGATTGCAATCTCCTAAGAAGCTAGAATTATAACTGAGCCACCACCAGATGGCTTCTAGTCTCACTTTTTACCTGTAGCTGTTAAACACTCCACACAAGAAGTTCTCAACTTTAATCTCACTATTCATAGAATAGAATAGACTATCATCATATAGAACAGGCTGTCCATTCTATATTAAAAATCATGTTTAGAAAGTGGCTCAGGTGGTAGAGCTGAAGAGCTCAGGGACAGAGCCCAGGCCCAGAGTTCAAGCCCCATGACCAAGAAAAAAAATATCATGTTTCTTTCATTTGGAATATCAGCAGATCAGCTACCAGTGTACCTTTATCTACCTATCCATCAATTCTTAGAAATTCAAAAGGCAACCAACAAACTTCGTATCCATTCCTACAGATTTTCTCAGGAGCCATATTTTCTTCTATTATGAATTTCTGAAACATAAGTATAGTTTTCTTTCTCTACCACCAAACCATTTAAACAACTTCCCATATTGTAAACATTTCATAGATTTAGGTTATATGCTCCAAAATGTACTCCTCTTGATTTTGCTAATCCCACATGGAAAGTCCTTTTCAAATTAACATTTGGTGTCATCTTCATGGAACTAGAAACTCCACGAGGATACAGGGCAAGTCTGCCTTATTTGCTCCCCCCCAAAAATAATCCCAAAATCTGGTACTGTTTAGAATTTATGCTAGGTAGAGAATTGACTAAGATGCTAAGTCGTTATTGCCCAGCTCTTACTTACAATGATATGACCAGTTTGTAAAAAGCCATATGTGGAAATGATTTGCACAAGATTGTGTAACATGTTAATGAAAAAGCCAAGGTGGCTTTCTTCATTTCTTATTCTACATGGATGACACCACAGAGGTTCTTATACCTGTTTGCATTTCCTTAGCCTCAGGTCCTCAGCTCCTCCCACTAGCCCCCAGATCCACCCATACCTAATGAGCCACTCCTACTCACTACCTATCTACTTCCCCTTTACCCCCAGAGAGAGAAGCTGCCACCTGGATAAGGTGCAGACACCATGTAGCTCCCTCTCCCATGGGAACTATGGCCCCACTAATAAACCTCCTTTTGAACCTTCTTCTCCTGTCTGTGATGATCTCTGCATGGTCCTCTGGGATGGCTGGGACATATCTTTTCAACACCTAATAGGCTGAGGAGGCCAATGGTACTGATGAATGAGTTCTTATCACTTGAATGGTGTATCCATTCCCATCGTTCTTCATTGGCTGGACAGAGAAACCTTTCTGTAAATATGCCTGCTTTATGCATACTTCATGGAAGATCCAAAGAACACAACCTGAAGTAGAATTCTGTAGCCATAGTGACGAGCCAAGTTACTCTCTTAGAGACAGTCAGGTATGACAGGGATCAAGCCACAAATAGCAGCTGTTATTTCCTTGTCTCTGCCATTGCTAACGCAAATCTGCTAAACATAGCTTTGATGAATTATTTGGGGTTCTTAAAAGAAAATTTTCTTTTGGTTTTCTAGAGCGTCTCTTGATCTTACAAAAAAGGTAAATATGCCTTTCTACTGAGGACAAAGATGATATAATAATGACTGTCCAATTTTATGTTATAAATATCACTGTATAAATAAATCTGATTTGAATAGGTCTACGAGTCAGATGGAGAAGACACTCATTTTGGTAAACATCTCATATTGAAGCTGTAAAGACACTCTTTACTAAGTCCATGCCCAATAAATCCAAGTCTTTCTACCCGGTATGCTTCGGTCTAAATGGTCTGTTTCCCCTGTCATTTTGGTGAACACTTTGGAGACAAAACTAGGTATCATGAAAACCCCAAATTCCACTGCTACAACACCAAGAGATACTGACAGGCAAGATTATCTTTATAAATGACCTACAGATGTTTAACTAACCGCCATGTACATTAGCTTTAGGTTCTGAGCAACTTTTGCAACATTTCCCACTTGTTCCTCTGTGGAGCAGAGGAAGGAATGTAAGAAAAAGACTAATGAACTGTGGGTGCAGCTTTAGTGGTAAGAGAATTTGCCTAGTCTTTCTGAGAAACTTACAAAAAAAAACCAACACAAAAAAAAACAGAAGTATTATTTAAACTCTAAACACTAATATGCCAAACAATTTACATAAATCGTACAATGGAGAAGGAATTTCTAGTCTTTTTTTTTCCTGGTGAAAAAATGAAGTGCATTCATTTGATCACAGTCACACCATTATTTAGTATCAGATCTAAGATTGCAGTCTAGACATATCCAGCTCATTCTGGATTCCTTATTAGGCTTCTAGCTCTGGAGTCCCTCTGCCCAGGGGACAAATTCTAAGATTGCTAGCACTTAAAACTCTCCTAGTTATAGAAAGTAAATCACAAAGAGCCTCTCCTACTGTGAGAAGCCATTCAATAAATCGTCCTCAAAGCCTTCCCACAGAGGCTACCTGGGAAAACCCCAGTAAGACCTGAGTTCTAGCAGAAGCCATCAGTGAGTACAAACAACACAAATTTGCTTCTTTGCTACCGACCCTTGGCTCTGAGACTCAGCCTAGCCTCAAGAGTGTCAACTTGAATGGATGGGCATGTGTCCACAGGAACTGAGTTGAGGTCACACTTGTCTCACTCTGTCCTGCAAACAGATGTCTGGGTGACAAGTCTTAGTCACACATGGCGAACAGAGGTTCCAGCCAAATCAGGTGGGAAGTGCCATATCTTCTTTCTAAGCCTTAGTGGGGAAGCTGGCAAACATTGTATCTCCCATGCCTTACGCTGCTTTGCTACTATGGGACTTCCTAAACAAATTAAAACTGATAATGGTCCAAGATATGTTGGACAAACTTTTCAAACTTTTTGCAAATCTTACCAAATTGTTCACTCTACAGGAATCCCCTATAATCCTCATGGTCAAGGAATTGTCAAACGGGCCAACGGTTTGTTAAAACACCAAATTTCTAAATTAAAAGGGGGGGAACTATACCCCTTCTCTCCTGTTAATATACTTTCTCATACTTTATTCATACAAAATTTTTTAAATTTGGATTTCAATGGCCATTCTGCAGCACAGCGGTTCTGGGAAAAGAGAGAGCAAATTGGATTTCAATGGCCATTCCGCAGCACAGCGGTTCTGGGAAAAGAGAGAGCAAAGAGCTTTTGCCCAAGTTAAGTGAAAAGATCCTTTAACAAGTGCTTGGCACAGGCCCGATCCGGTACTGACATGGGGTTGAGGACATGTCTGTGTTTTTCCACAGGATGAAAATGATGCCCGCTGGCTACCTGAGCGTTGTGTTCGGATTGTGGAAACTCATCAGAATGGTACAAGCGCTGACCCACTGGGCTTATGTGCCAGATCCACAGATTGTGCACCCTGCGACCTGGGAGGGAGCTGAGGTGTTTGTCCATGTCAACAGATCAGCGTACGGTACAGCTCCAGACCCTTTTGTCCAGCACGTTAAGATGGGAGATTTTGCAGCTTCTGGCATTGGAACCCCTTTATGTTTTACAACTGACTCCAACAGTTATATTCCAGGCTGTACTGTGATGCAATCCATAAAATATAGAATTTGGATTCCTGATAATAGTCAAGTATATAATATACAAATGGCTTCATTGCCTACTGGGTTTCCTGTACATGCCAATTCTACCTCGTCCTTCATGATACCTCGCTGCATCAACTCCTCTCAAATTGTAGAATCCACGGGAGAACTGCACCCCGTAAAGTGTAGACACGATCACCCTTTTATAACCAATATTTCAGGAACTAATTCTCAGCTGATGGACTGGTCTGGAGCTAATCTCACCAATAAGTTCAACCCAGGTCTGTGGTGGATGAATGGACGCCCTCAGCGCCATGTCTGGATGTTAGTGGCTGCTCTGAATAATATCTCCTGGCCCACTTCTACTTCTTTAAAAAAAATATTATGAGTTGTGTAACACCCCCTTATGCTATTATGTATGGACCTTTTAATATTTCTATAGGAGCCATGTACTTTGATGTTACCTGCACTAACTGTTCTTTTACAAATTGCTTGTATAGTGGTCTTACTGATTCTGTAATTATTATTAAGCAACCACCATTTGTTATGCTTCCTGTAAACTTATCTGAAGCTTGGTATAAAGAAACAGGTATTCAAGTGTTAAAACATTTAAAAGAACTTATGCGCCCTAGACGATTTGTAGGGCTATTATTAGCAGGAATTTTAGCCTTTATTGCTTTAGCTGCCTCTGCTGCAGCGGCTACTGTGGCTTTAACACAAAATGTGCAGACAGCTCACCATGTTAATCAGCTTGCTCATAATACCACGCAAGCCCTGCACTTTCAAGGCAGGATTGATGATAAGGTAGAACAAAATTAGAAGCATTATATGAATCTGTGTTGTCACTGGGAGAACAAATTCGTGCCTTACAAACTTTGCAATGGGTACGCTGTCATGCTGTGTTTGACTTTTTTCCTGTGACCCTCCATAAGTATAATGGGTCGAGCTATCCTTGGGAACAAGTTGTAGCACATCTAAATGGTATTTGGCACCATAATAACTTGTCCTTAGATCTCTTTCAACGCCATAGACAAATAGCCGGACTAGAACAGGCCCCGCCCTTGGACTTTAAAGTGGCAGAAACAGCAAAAGAACTGTTTGAACAACTTCAACAGTATGTCCCTTCCTTATCTAATGTTAAGGGGCTGCTAATGACATTGCTCGGCCCAGGGATACTTTTGCTGATGGCTTGCCTATGTCTTCCTTGCATTGTACGCATATTGCAAAACTCTTTCATGAGTTTAGCCAGCCAGCTCCATAAGGTCAAGCTCCAAGTAAATGAATTTCCCCCGAGAGGAACCGCAGCCAGAGACGGGTATGAGGCAGTGCCAGCCTAGACCGACCTAAGACAGGGCCTTCAGCACTGCTCTGAAGTTGTTCCCTAAGACGGGTAAGGAAGGCTGAGGTACTCACCCCACCTAAGACAGGCGGGTTCGCTTCTTTTAATAAAAAGACGGGGGAACTGTCGGGAGCCGAGATAGCAGCTAAGCTCATCCTGACCTGTGGCTGTGCCGATGTCGCCAAGATGTCGGGAGCCAAACTTGCACCTAGGTTCATTATCACCTCTGGCTGTGCTGTTACCGCCAGGATATGCTAAAGGCAAAGTCCACTGCCACTGTCCGGAATTGCTTTGTTACCTTGTGTTTACTGTAATCAAATATTGTAAACTTCAAAGCCTCTTTGTGTTCTGGAATTTTAACAACCCTATGCTATTCCCTGGTTCCAAAACTGCATATAAGCTGGAAGTTAAGAATAAACTGTTGCTGCAGTCTTGAGGTTCAACCTTGCGGCTGCAGACCTCCCGTAACCCATCTTTGTCTCTTGTCTTTTTTCCCTTGCCTTATTTTTCCTTTTCCGTATCCCTGCCGCCCCTCAGTCAGGATTCTAGTCCCCCTGCTGGCTGGCCCGTCAGGAGGGATGTGCGGCTCTACACATCTTGTGCATCCCCGAAGGCCTGTGAGAACTAGTGAGAACTTACAGCAAACCCCCAAGGTGCCCTGTGCCCTTTTTGCTATGGCAACTCCAGTTGGAACACTGGCTCAAGTCAGCAGGAGGCGCCTAGTACCTGGCCATGTCACAGAGCTCCAAACCATATGGGCACTGCCCAGAGGCTTCCCAGCACCCCAGGTGCAAATGCACTGTTAGTGAGGCACCAGGAGGCCCTACTGGCCTGTGAGCACCAACTGCCTACCTCTAAGCAGCCTCAAACCCCTCCCTTAAGGCTGTTCCTGTTGGAATGCAAATGAAAGCACACATCAACAAAGTGGGCAAGGAATGGAGAAACAAAACATCCGGCCACCCCCTGGAGGCTTTTCTGCATAGTGGGTCGCATATGTGCAGTCCTTCCTGCTCAGAAAAACACAGGGCTGCTGCCTAGCAAGCCAGGCAAGGTCTTCAGGTGGTCTTGGCCAAGGGGGCAGAGGCCGTTTCCAGACCAATCGGATGTCAGTCATAAAACCAGAAGGCAGGAAAGGAGTGCCGCTTCCCTCCTACCTTTGTCACAAACCTCCTGTGCACAGAAAAGGAGCAGAGGGGCTTGGGCACAGAGCAGGCAGACAACAGATTAGATAAATGGGGATTGGTGTTCACCAGAGGACTGAGAGATCCCAGGTGTGCAGAGGGTGAGAGCAGAGGGAGATTTGGAGAAGATAAGAAGGGCTAGGCCAGGGTGAGGCAGTTGTCATTTCCCCAGAAGAAGTGAAGAGGTGCATGGGGAGGTGTGCAGCCTGTGAACCTCAAGAGGAGGAGGGGGAAATTGGGAAGCAGAGGCAGAGGCAAAGAGGCAGTGACGCAGAGGCATGTGTGAGTTGAAAGCAGTCCAGAGCAGCAAGGCAGGGACAGGAGGGCTAGGAGAGAGAACTCGGAGGGAGTTATCAGCAAAGGAGGTATGTGTGCAGGGGACAAGCCTCAGGAACTCAGCTGCAGATGGCAGGTTGTGGCTAGGAAGGCCAGGTTGGGCGCCCCACCACCCTGGGACCAAGTAGAAGGGAGAAGAGGCAAGGGATTCTGGGGTACAGGCCTGCCCCATTCTCTGCGCGCAGCGCTGGGCTTTAGGGTGTAGACCTGAGGGGTAACGAATGCCATCCTTGGTTGGGGCACTACTGGGGCGTAATCATGTGGTCCTGTTACATTGATATTTCTGCCTTGATTGCTTTCCCGAAGAGTTTGTTGCTACCCAGATCTCCGAAGCTGCATGGTTCAGGGAATGGGAGACTGGTGAGGACAGCAGGGGGAGGCCCAAGTGCCAATGGACTGTCCAGTAAGCAGCGCTGGGCTCATTAGCCACGCCCACCACAAGAACAACACCCTGGACTTGAGCAAGTAGGACACAGTCCTCGAAAACCCCTTAGCACCTTCCAAGCCACTGTGTACTGGGTGCGCTCACGTGTGCGTGTGTGTGCCCCTGCTTGCCTACATGCGTGTGTTCCTGATGCTGTACAAGAATGTGCTTCCTAAGCCTAAGTCTGCATATGTGCAAATAGGTATGTGGATGTAGATCCAGGAGGACCCGGCACAGTGTGTTATAGTGAGCATGTGGGGGTGGCGGGGAGGAAGAGAGAGAAAGAGAGAGAGAGATAGTCGGCTCGCCTGTGAGGAATTTTTTGTTCATGTGCGGTTGCATGAGTGTGTCAGGTATGAGGTTGGACAGAGGGAGTTCAAAGTGTTTACACGTTACTTGTTTTTTGAAGTTCCCGGAAACCAATCATATGGCGAAGGCTCCCCTCTTGTGCTGTCCTCTACACAAAGGTCTCCGTACTTGATGCCAAGCTGCCTCTGCTCTTGGAGATCTGCATGACAGTGATGATTCTGCCTATGAATATCATTGCTCGGTGCTATTGTGCCTTGGTCACGGCAGGGAAGGACAGATATCCCTTTCCCTGGTGTCTTAGCAGAGCTTCCTGAAGGAGCCTAAAACATATGGCTGTGAGCCACGGGCACCAGGATTGCCAGCTCCTGCCTCTAGCCAGTATAATCCTTGGCTGCTCAATAGCAGGAAGTAGCAGGCAGGGATCTGGCCAGAGAGGCCAAGGCAAGCGGGAAGACCAGAGTTAAGCAGACACTAGCGCAGAAAGGAGATGCCCAGATTCGCTGACCTGCTAACCTTGTATCTCCCTTATGCTCTGAGCAAGAGAGATGAGGTTGATTTTGAGAGAGGTGGCGGATCCATACACCAGCCACTTCCAGGACTGGCAAGGGCAGAGGCGGTGGGGAGCTGTGTCACACGGGTTCAACCAGGATGTGGGAAGATGGAGCAGGAGGGGAGGTGGAAAGTGTATTTGCCTAGGACCCTGGCCCAAGCCGTTCCCAGCAGAATGGTCAGGGGAGGGATGTGCGGCTCTACACATCCTGTGCATCCCCGAAGGCCTGTGAGAACTAGTGAGAACTTACAGCAAACCCCCAAGGGGCCCTGTGCCCTTTTTGCTATGGCAACTCCAGTTGGAACACTGGCTCAAGTCAGCAGGAGGCGCCTAGTACCTGGCCATGTCACAGAGCTCCAAACCATATGGGCACTGCCCAGAGGCTTCCCAGCACTCCAGGTGCAAATGTACTGTTAGTGAGGCACCAGGAGGCCCTGCTGGCCTGTGAGCACCAACTGCCTACCTCTAAGCAGCCTCACTACCCCTCCCTTAAGGCTGTTCCTGTTGGAATGCAAATGAAAGCACACATCAACCAAGTGGGCAAGGAATGGAGAAACAAAACATCCGGCCACCCCCTGGAGGCTTTTCTGCATAGTGGGTCGCATATGTGCAGTCCTTCCTGCTCAGAAAAACACAGGGCTGCTGCCTAGCAAGCCAGGCAAGGTCTTCAGGTGGTCTTGGCCAAGGGGTCAGAGGCCGTTTCCAGACAAATTGGATGTCAGTCATAAAACCAGAAGGCAGGAAAGGAGTGCCGCTTCCCTCCTACCTTTGTCACAAACCTCCTGTGCACAGAAAAGGAGCAGAGGGGCTTGGGCACAGAGCAGGCAGACAACAGATTAGATAAATGGGGATTGGTGTTCACCAGAGGACTGAGAGATCCCAGGTGTGCAGAGGGTGAGAGCAGAGGGAGATTTGGAGAAGATAAGAAGGGCTAGGCCAGGGTGAGGCAGTTGTAATTTCCCCAGAAGAAGTGAAGAGGTGCATGGGGAGGTGTGCAGCCTGTGAACCTCAAGAGGAGGAGGGGGAAATTGGGAAGCAGAGGCAGAGGCAAAGAGGCAGTGACGCAGAGGCATGTGTGAGTTAAAAGCAGTCCAGAGCAGCAAGGCAGGGACAGGAGGGCTAGGAGAGAGAACTCGGAGGGAGTTATCAGCAAAGGAGGTATGTGTGCAGGGGACAAGCCTCAGGAACTCAGCTGCAGATGGCAGGTGGTGGCTAGGAAGGCCAGGTTGGGCGCCCCACCACCCTGGGACCAAGTAGAAGGGAGAAGAGGCAAGGGATTCTGGGGCACAGGCCTGCCCCATTCTCTGCGCGCAGCGCTGGGCTTTAGGGTGTAGACCTGAGGGGTAACGAATGCCATCCTTGGTTGGGGCACTACTGGGGCGTAATCATGTGGTCCTGTTACATTGACATTTCTGCCTTGATTGCTTTCCCGAAGAGTTTGTTGCTACCCAGGTCTCCGAAGCTGCATGGTTCAGGGAATGGGAGACTGGTGAGGACAGCAGGGGGAGGCCCAAGTGCCAATGGACTGTCCAGTAAGCAGCGCTGGGCTCCTTAGCCACGCCCACCACGAGAACAACACCCTGGACTTGAGCAAGTAGGACACAGTCCTCGAAAACCCCTTAGCACCTTCCAAGCCACAGTGTACTGGGTGCGCTCACGTGTGCGTGTGTGTGCCCCTGCTTGCCTACATGCGTGTGTTCCTGATGCTGTACAAGAGTGTGCTTCCTAAGCCTAAGTCTGCATATGTGCAAATAGGTATGTGGATGTAGATCCAGGAGGACCCGGCACAGTGTGTTATAGTGAGCATGTGGGGGTGGCGGGGAGGAAGAGAGAGGAAGAGAGAGAGAGAGAGTCGGCTCACCTGTGAGGAATTTTTTGTTCATGTGCGGTTGCAGGAGTGTGTCAGGTATGAGGTTGGACAGAGGGAGTTCAAAGTGTTTACACGTTACTTGTTTTTTGAAGTTCCCGGAAACCAATCATATGGCGAAGGCTCCCCTCTTGTGCTGTCCTCTACACAAAGGTCTCCGTACTTGATGCCAAGCTGCCTCTGCTCTTGGAGATCTGCATGACAGTGATGATGCTGCCTATGAATATCTTTGCTGGGTGCTAGTGTGCCTTGGTCACGGCAGGGAAGGGTCAGATATCCCTTTCCCTGGTGTCTTAGCAGAGCTTCCTGAAGGAGCCTAAAACATATGGCTGTGAGCCACGGGCACCAGGATTGCCAGCTCCTGCCTCTAGCCAGTATAATCCTTGGCTGCTCAATAGCAGGAAGTAGCAGGCAGGGATCTGGGCCAGAGAGGCCAAGGCAAGCGGGAAGACAAGAGTTAAGCAGACACTAGCGCAGAAAGGAGATGCCCAGATTCGCTGACCTGCTAACCTTGTATCTCCCTTATGCTCTGAGCAAGAGAGATGAGGTTGATTGTGAGAGAGGTGGCGGATCCATACACCAGCCACTTCCAGGACTGGCAAGGGCAGAGGCGGTGGGGAGCTGTGTCACACGGGTTCAACCAGGATGTGGGAAGATGGAGCAGGAGGGGAGGTGGAAAGTGTATTTGCCTAGGACCCTGGCCCAAGCCGTTCCCAGCAGAATGGTCAAGGGAGGGAGGTGCGGCTCTACACATCCTGTGCATCCCCGAAGGCCTGTGAGAACTAGTGAGAACTTACAGCAAACCCCCAAGGGGCCCTGTGCCCTTTTTGCTATGGCAACTCCAGTTGGAACACTGGCTCAAGTCAGCAGGAGGCGCCTAGTACCTGGCCATGTCACAGAGCTCCAAACCATATGGGCACTGCCCAGAGGCTTCCCAGCACCCCAGGTGCAAATGTACTGTTAGTGAGGCACCAGGAGGCCCTGCTGGCCTGTGAGCACCAACTGCCTACCTCTAAGCAGCCTCACTACCCCTCCCTTAAGGCTGTTCCTGTTGGAATGCAAATGAAAGCACACATCAACAAAGTGGGCAAGGAATGGAGAAACAAAACATCCGGCCACCCCCTGGAGGCTTTTCTGCATAGTGGGTCGCATATGTGCAGTCCTTCCTGCTCAGAAAAACACAGGGCTGCTGCCTAGCAAGCCAGGCAAGGTCTTCAGGTGGTCTTGGCCAAGGGGGCAGAGGCCGTTTCCAGACCAATCGGATGTCAGTCATAAAACCAGAAGGCAGGAAAGGAGTGCCACTTCCCTCCTACCATTGTCACAAACCTCCTGTGCACAGAAAAGGAGCAGAGGGGCTTGGGCACAGAGCAGGCAGACAACAGATTAGATAAATGGGGATTGGTGTTCACCATAGGACTGAGAGATCCCAGGTGTGCAGAGGGTGAGAGCAGAGGGAGATTTGGAGAAGATAAGAAGGGCTAGGCCAGGGTGAGGCAGTTGTCATTTCCCCAGAAGAAGTGAAGAGGTGCATGGGGAGGTGTGCAGCCTGTGAACCTCAAGAGGAGGAGGGGGAAATTGGGAAGCAGAGGCAGAGGCAAAGAGGCAGTGACGCAGAGGCATGTGTGAGTTGAAAGCAGTCCAGAGCAGCAAGGCAGGGACAGGAGGGCTAGGAGAGAGAACTCGGAGGGAGTTATCAGCAAAGGAGGTATGTGTGCAGGGGACAAGCCTCAGGAACTCAGCTGCAGATGGCAGGTGGTGGCTAGGAAGGCCAGGTTGGGCGCCCCACCACCCTGGGACCAAGTAGAAGGGAGAAGAGGCAAGGGATTCTGGGGCACAGGCCTGCCCCATTCTCTGCGCGCAGCGCTGGGCTTTAGGGTGTAGACCTGAGGGGTAACGAATGCCATCCTTGGTTGGGGCACTACTGGGGCGTAATCATGTGGTCCTGTTACATTGACATTTCTGCCTTGATTGCTTTCCCGAAGAGTTTGTTGCTACCCAGGTCTCCGAAGCTGCATGGTTCAGGGAATGGAAGACTGGTGAGGACAGCAGGGGGAGGCCCAAGTGCCAATGGACTGTCCAGTAAGCAGCGCTGGGCTCCTTAGCCACGGCAACCACAAGAACAACACCCTGGACTTGAGCAAGTAGGACACAGTCCTCGAAAACCCCTTAGCACCTTCCAAGCCACAGTGTACTGGGTGCGCTCACGTGTGCGTGTGTGTGCCCCTGCTTGCCTACATGCGTGTGTTCCTGATGCTGTACAAGAGTGTGCTTCCTAAGCCTAAGTCTGCATATGTGCAAATAGGTATGTGGATGTAGATCCAGGAGGACCCGGCACAGTGTGTTATAGTGAGCATGTGGGGGTGGCGGGGAGGAAGAGAGAGGAAGAGAGAGAGAGAGAGTCGGCTCGCCTGTGAGGAATTTTTTGTTCATGTGCCGTTGCAGGAGTGTGTCACGTATGAGGTTGGACAGAGGGAGTTCAAAGTGTTTACACGTTACTTGTTTTTTGAAGTTCCCGGAAACCAATCATATGGCGAAGGCTCCCCTCTTGTGCTGTCCTCTACACAAAGGTCTCCGTACTTGATGCCAAGCTGCCTCTGCTCTTGGAGATCTGCATGACAGTGATGATGCTGCCTATGAATATCATTGCTGGGTGCTAGTGTGCCTTGGTCACGGCAGGGAAGGGTCAGATATCCCTTTCCCTGGTGTCTTAGCAGAGCTTCCTGAAGGAGCCTAAAACATATGGCTGTGAGCCACGGGCACCAGGATTGCCAGCTCCTGCCTCTAGCCAGTATAATCCTTGGCTGCTCAATAGCAGGAAGTAGCAGGCAGGGATCTGGGCCTGAGAGGCCAAGGCAAGCGGGAAGACAAGAGTTAAGCAGACACTAGCGCAGAAAGGAGATGCCCAGATTCGCTGACCTGCTAACCTTGTATCTCCCTTATGCTCTGAGCAAGAGAGATGAGGTTGATTGTGAGAGAGGTGGCGGATCCATACACCAGCCACTTCCAGGACTGGCAAGGGCAGAGGCGGTGGGGAGCTGTGTCACACGGGTTCAACCAGGATGTGGGAAGATGGAGCAGGAGGGGAGGTGGAAAGTGTATTTGCCTAGGACCCTGGCCCAAGCCGTTCCCAGCAGAATGGTCAGGGGAGGGATGTGCGGCTCTACACATCCTGTGCATCCCCGAAGGCCTGTGAGAACTAGTGAGAACTTACAGCAAACCCCCAAGGGGCCCTGTGCCCTTTTTGCTATGGCAACTCCAGTTGGAACACTGGCTCAAGTCAGCAGGAGGCGCCTAGTACCTGGCCATGTCACAGAGCTCCAAACCATATGGGCACTGCCCAGAGGCTTCCCAGCACCCCAGGTGCAAATGTACTGTTAGTGAGGCACCAGGAGGCCCTGCTGGCCTGTGAGCACCAACTGCCTACCTCTAAGCAGCCTCACTACCCCTCCCTTAAGGCTGTTCCTGTTGGAATGCAAATGAAAGCACACATCAACAAAGTGGGCAAGGAATGGAGAAACAAAACATCCGGCCACCCCCTGGAGGCTTTTCTGCATAGTGGGTCGCATATGTGCAGTCCTTCCTGCTCAGAAAAACACAGGGCTGCTGCTTAGCAAGCCAGGCAAGGTCTTCCGGTGGTCTTGGCCAAGGGGGCAGAGGCCGTTTCCAGACCAATCGGATGTCAGTCATAAAACCAGAAGGCAGGAAAGGAGTGCCGCTTCCCTCCTACCTTTGTCACAAACCTCCTGTGCACAGAAAAGGAGCAGAGGGGCTTGGGCACAGAGCAGGCAGACAACAGATTAGATAAATGGGGATTGGTGTTCACCAGAGTACTGAGAGATCCCAGGTGTGCAGAGGGTGAGAGCAGAGGGAGATTTGGAGAAGATAAGAAGGGCTAGGCCAGGGTGAGGCAGTTGTCATTTCCCCAGAAGAAGTGAAGAGGTGCATGGGGAGGTGTGCAGCCTGTGAACCTCAAGAGGAGGAGGGGGAAATTGGGAAGCAGAGGCAGAGGCAAAGAGGCAGTGACGCAGAGGCATGTGTGAGTTGAAAGCAGTCCAGAGCAGCAAGGCAGGGACAGGAGGGCTAGGAGAGAGAACTCGGAGGGAGTTATCAGCAAAGGAGGTATGTGTGCATGGGACAAGCCTCAGGAACTCAGCTGCAGATGGCAGGTGGTGGCTAGGAAGGCCAGGTTGGGCGCCCCACCACCCTGGGACCAAGTAGAAGGGAGAAGAGGCAAGGGATTCTGGGGCACAGGCCTGCCCCATTCTCTGCGCGCAGCGCTGGGCTTTAGGGTGTAGACCTGAGGGGTAACGAATGCCATCCTTGGTTGGGGCACTACTGGGGCGTAATCATATGGTCCTGTTACATTGACATTTCTGCCTTGATTGCTTTCCCGAAGAGTTTGTTGCTACCCAGGTCTCCGAAGCTGCATGGTTCAGGGAATGGGAGACTGGTGAGGACAGCAGGGGGAGGCCCAAGTGCCAATGGACTGTCCAGTAAGCAGCGCTGGGCTCCTTAGCCACGGCAACCACAAGAACAACACCCTGGACTTGAGCAAGTAGGACACAGTCCTCGAAAACCCCTTAGCACCTTCCAAGCCACAGTGTACTGGGTGCGCTCACGTGTGCGTGTGTGTGCCCCTGCTTGCCTACATGCGTGTGTTCCTGATTCTGTACAAGAGTGTGCTTCCTAAGCCTATGTCTGCATATGTGCAAATAGGTATGTGGATGTAGATCCAGGAGGACCCGGCACAGTGTGTTATAGTGAGCATGTGGGGGTGGCGGGGAAGAAGAGAGAGGAAAAGAGAGAGAGAGAGTCGGCTCGCCTGTGAGGAATTTTTTGTTCATGTGCGGTTGCAGGAGTGTGTCAGGTATGAGGTTGGAAGGAGGGAGTTCAAAGTGTTTACCCGTTACTTGTTTTTTGAAGTTCCCGGAAACCAATCATATGGCGAAGGCTCCCCTCTTGTGCTGTCCTCTACACAAAGGTCTCCGTACTTGATGCCAAGCTGCCTCTGCTCTTGGAGATCTGCATGACAGTGATGATGCTGCCTATGAATATCATTGCTGGGTGCTAGTGTGCCTTGGTCACGGCAGGGAATGGTCATATATCCCTTTCCCTGGTGTCTTAGCAGAGCTTCCTGAAGGAGCCTAAAACATATGGCTGTGAGCCACGGGCACCAGGATTGCCAGCTCCTGCCTCTAGCCAGTATAATCCTTGGCTGCTCAATAGCAGGAAGTAGCAGGCAGGGATCTGGGCCTGAGAGGCCAAGGCAAGCGGGAAGACAAGAGTTAAGCAGACACTAGCGCAGAAAGGAGATGCCCAGATTCGCTGACCTGCTAACCTTGTATCTCCCTTATGCTCTGAGCAAGAGAGATGAGGTTGATTGTGAGAGAGGTGGCGGATCCATACACCAGCCACTTCCAGGACTGGCAAGGGCAGAGGCGGTGGGGAGCTGTGTCACACGGGTTCAACCAGGATGTGGGAAGATGGAGCAGGAGGGGAGGTGGAAAGTGTATTTGCCTAGGACCCTGGCCCAAGCCGTTCCCAGCAGAATGGTCAGGGGAGGGATGTGCGGCTCTACACATCCTGTGCATCCCCGAAGGCCTGTGAGAACTAGTGAGAACTTACAGCAAACCCCCAAGGGGCCCTGTGCCCTTTTTGCTATGGCAACTCCAGTTGGAACACTGGCTCAAGTCAGCAGGAGGCGCCTAGTACCTGGCCATGTCACAGAGCTCCAAACCATATGGGCACTGCCCAGAGGCTTCCCAGCACCCCAGGTGCAAATGTACTGTTAGTGAGGCACCAGGAGGCCCTGCTGGCCTGTGAGCACCAACTGCCTACCTCTAAGCAGCCTCACTACCCCTCCCTTAAGACTGTTCCTGTTGGAATGCAAATGAAAGCACACATCAACAAAGTGGGCAAGGAATGGAGAAACAAAACATCCGGCCACCCCCTGGAGGCTTTTCTGCATAGTGGGTCGCATATGTGCAGTCCTTCCTGCTCAGAAAAACACAGGGCTGCTGCTTAGCAAGCCAGGCAAGGTCTTCCGGTGGTCTTGGCCAAGGGGGCAGAGGCCGTTTCCAGACCAATCGGATGTCAGTCATAAAACCAGAAGGCAGGAAAGGAGTGCCGCTTCCCTCCTACCTTTGTCACAAACCTCCTGTGCACAGAAAAGGAGCAGAGGGGCTTGGGCACAGAGCAGGCAGACAACAGATTAGATAAATGGGGATTGGTGTTCACCAGAGTACTGAGAGATCCCAGGTGTGCAGAGGGTGAGAGCAGAGGGAGATTTGGAGAAGATAAGAAGGGCTAGGCCAGGGTGAGGCAGTTGTCATTTCCCCAGAAGAAGTGAAGAGGTGCATGGGGAGGTGTGCAGCCTGTGAACCTCAAGAGGAGGAGGGGGAAATTGGGAAGCAGAGGCAGAGGCAAAGAGGCAGTGACGCAGAGGCATGTGTGAGTTGAAAGCAGTCCAGAGCAGCAAGGCAGGGACAGGAGGGCTAGGAGAGAGAACTCGGAGGGAGTTATCAGCAAAGGAGGTATGTGTGCAGGGGACAAGCCTCAGGAACTCAGCTGCAGATGGCAGGTGGTGGCTAGGAAGGCCAGGTTGGGCGCCCCACCACCCTGGGACCAAGTAGAAGGGAGAAGAGGCAAGGGATTCTGGGGCACAGGCCTGCCCCATTCTCTGCGCGCAGCGCTGGGCTTTAGGGTGTAGACCTGAGGGGTAACGAATGCCATCCTTGGTTGGGGCACTACTGGGGCGTAATCATATGGTCCTGTTACATTGACATTTCTGCCTTGATTGCTTTCCCGAAGAGTTTGTTGCTACCCAGGTCTCCGAAGCTGCATGGTTCAGGGAATGGGAGACTGGTGAGGACAGCAGGGGGAGGCCCAAGTGCCAATGGACTGTCCAGTAAGCAGCGCTGGGCTCCTTAGCCACGGCAACCACAAGAACAACACCCTGGACTTGAGCAAGTAGGACACAGTCCTCGAAAACCCCTTAGCACCTTCCAAGCCACAGTGTACTGGGTGCGCTCACGTGTGCGTGTGTGTGCCCCTGCTTGCCTACATGCGTGTGTTCCTGATTCTGTACAAGAGTGTGCTTCCTAAGCCTATGTCTGCATATGTGCAAATAGGTATGTGGATGTAGATCCAGGAGGACCCGGCACAGTGTGTTATAGTGAGCATGTGGGGGTGGCGGGGAAGAAGAGAGAGGAAAAGAGAGAGAGAGAGTCGGCTCGCCTGTGAGGAATTTTTTGTTCATGTGCGGTTGCAGGAGTGTGTCAGGTATGAGGTTGGAAGGAGGGAGTTCAAAGTGTTTACCCGTTACTTGTTTTTTGAAGTTCCCGGAAACCAATCATATGGCGAAGGCTCCCCTCTTGTGCTGTCCTCTACACAAAGGTCTCCGTACTTGATGCCAAGCTGCCTCTGCTCTTGGAGATCTGCATGACAGTGATGATGCTGCCTATGAATATCATTGCTGGGTGCTAGTGTGCCTTGGTCACGGCAGGGAATGGTCATATATCCCTTTCCCTGGTGTCTTAGCAGAGCTTCCTGAAGGAGCCTAAAACATATGGCTGTGAGCCACGGGCACCAGGATTGCCAGCTCCTGCCTCTAGCCAGTATAATCCTTGGCTGCTCAATAGCAGGAAGTAGCAGGCAGGGATCTGGGCCAGAGAGGCCAAGGCAAGCGGGAAGACAAGAGTTAAGCAGACACTAGCGCAGAAAGGAGATGCCCAGATTCGCTGACCTGTTAACCTTGTATCTCCCTTATGCTCTGAGCAAGAGAGATGAGGTTGTTTGTGAGAGAGGTGGCGGATCCATACACCAGCCACTTCCAGGACTGGCAAGGGCAGAGGCGGTGGGGAGCTGTGTCACACGGGTTCAACCAGGATGTGGGAAGATGGAGCAGGAGGGGAGGTGGAAAGTGTATTTGCCTAGGACCCTGGCCCAAGCCGTTCCCAGCAGAATGGTCAGGGGAGGGATGTGCGGCTCTACACATCCTGTGCATCCCCGAAGGCCTGTGAGAACTAGTGAGAACTTACAGCAAACCCCCAAGGGGCCCTGTGCCCTTTTTGCTATGGCAACTCCAGTTGGAACACTGGCTCAAGTCATCAGGAGGCGCCTAGTACCTGGCCATGTCACAGAGCTCCAAACCATATGGGCACTGCCCAGAGGCTTCCCAGCACCCCAGGTGCAAATGCACTGTTAGTGAGGCACCAGGAGGCCCTGCTGGCCTGTGAGCACCAACTGCCTACCTCTAAGCAGCCTCACTACCCCTCCATTAAGGCTGTTCCTGTTGGAATGCAAATGAAAGCACACATCAACAAAGTGGGCAAGGAATGGAGAAACAAAACATCCGGCCACCCCCTGGAGGCTTTTCTGCATAGTGGGTCGCATATGTGCAGTCCTTCCTGCTCAGAAAAACACAGGGCTGCTGCCTAGCAAGCCAGGCAAGGTCTTCAGGTGGTCTTGGCCAAGGGGCAGAGGCCGTTTCCAGACCAATCGGATGTCAGTCATAAAACCAGAAGGCAGGAAAGGAGTGCCGCTTCCCTCCTACCTTTGTCACAAACCTCCTGTGCACAGAAAAGGAGCAGAGGGGCTTGGGCACAGAGCAGGCAGACAACAGATTAGATAAATGGGGATTGGTGTTCACCAGAGGACTGAGAGATCCCAGGTGTGCAGAGGGTGAGAGCAGAGGGAGATTTGGAGAAGATAAGAAGGGCTAGGCCAGGGTGAGGCAGTTGTCATTTCCCCAGAAGAAGTGAAGAGGTGCATGGGGAGGTGTGCAGCCTGTGAACCTCAAGAGGAGGAGGGGGAAATTGGGAAGCAGAGGCAGAGGCAAAGAGGCAGTGACGCAGAGGCATGTGTGAGTTGAAAGCAGTCCAGAGCAGCAAGGCAGGGACAGGAGGGCTAGGAGAGAGAACTCGGAGGGAGTTATCAGCAAAGGAGGTATGTGTGCAGGGGACAAGCCTCAGGAACTCAGCTGCAGATGGCAGGTGGTGGCTAGGAAGGCCAGGTTGGGCGCCCCACCACCCTGGGACCAAGTAGAAGGGAGAAGAGGCAAGGGATTCTGGGGCACAGGCCTGCCCCATTCTCTGCGCGCAGCGCTGGGCTTTAGGGTGTAGACCTGAGGGGTAACGAATGCCATCCTTGGTTGGGGCACTACTGGGGCGTAATCATGTGGTCCTATTACATTGACATTTCTGCCTTGATTGCTTTCCCGAAGAGTTTGTTGCTACCCAGGTCTCCGAAGCTGCATGGTTCAGGGAATGGGAGACTGGTGAGGACAGCAGGGGGAGGCCCAAGTGCCAATGGACTGTCCAGTAAGCAGCGCTGGGCTCCTTAGCCACGCCCACCACAAGAACAACACCCTGGACTTGAGCAAGTAGGACACAGTCCTCGAAAACCCCTTAGCACCTTCCAAGCCACAGTGTACTGGGTGCGCTCACGTGTGCGTGTGTGTGCCCCTGCTTGCCTACATGCGTGTGTTCCTGATGCTGTACAAGAGTGTGCTTCCTAAGCCTATGTCTTCATATGTGCAAATAGGTATGTGGATGTAGATCCAGGAGGACCCGGCACAGTGTGTTATAGTGAGCATGTGGGGGTGGCGGGGAGGAAGAGAGAGGAAGAGAGAGAGAGAGAGTCGGCTCGCCTGTGAGGAATTTTTTGTTCATGTGCGGTTGCAGGAGAGTGTCAGGTATGAGGTTGGACAGAGGGAGTTCAAAGTGTTTACACGTTACTTGTTTTTTGAAGTTCCCGGAAACCAATCATATGGCGAAGGCTCCCCTCTTGTGCTGTCCGCTACACAAAGGTCTCTGTACTTGATGCCAAGCTGCCTCTGCTCTTGGAGATCTGCATGACAGTGATGATGCTGCCTATGAATATCATTGCTGGGTTGTTGGATAGAGGATATCCCTGTTCAATCCAAGCGAATCAAAGTGGTTTATAGAGAAATCCAGCTCATAATATTTTAACAGTACTTATTAACTATTGAATACAGGATTGGTTGTTATTTTGAAATTGTATTTTTAGGAACACCAAATCTAATTTTATATACAGTTATACAAAGTATCTGTGTATAATTGTGAACTTCTAAGATTTACATATCAGTGCTTGGTAAGGTCTGCTTTGGATCTTAAACAGTGCTCACAGGTGCTCTTAGATAGGCATTCCCAATCCAAATGAGCAGAAGAAACACAAGATGGCAAACAATGCAGTCATATCTCCCACTCAAAACAAGCAGGAAGCAGAGCAGTCAATCAAAGACATAGAAGAGAACCCTCAAAATGCTCTACAAAGTCTACTGATAAACATGTTAAATGAAAAGTTTGAATCCATCCATACATCAATCCATCCATAAAGTAATAGATGATTTCATGGCCTCAACAAAGAGAAAGATAAATGAACTTCAAGAGTTATATGAAAAGATAACTACCCAGCTAAAAGATTTGAGAGACAGCACTCAAAACCAAATTAATAATGTAAAGATGTCCATGCAGGACCTAACAGATACTTCTAGCAAGGACATGGAAATCATCAGGAAAGACCAGTCTGAAGGAAAAGAGATTCAAAATCAAGTAACTAGCCTACAGTCTCAAGTAGGTGAAGCAGAGGATCAAATCTCAGGAGCTGAAGATTCCCTAGAATCTATGGAGAAATGTCACACAAAAATACAAAACCAATCCAATCGATAAAACAGATCACTCCAGGAGCTCCAAGACACAAGCAGGAAGCACTATTTGAGGCGAATAGGAATTGAGAAAAACCAGGAGAAAGAAGTTAATGGAATATGCAACCTATTTAACAGAATATTAGCCAAGAACTTCCCAACTATCCAGGAAGGTAGGCCGATACAGATACAAGAAGCATTTAGAACCCCAAAGCGACCAGATCAGAATAGGACATCCCACTGACACATTGTGATCATAACAGGATCAGTAGAGTCCAAGGAAAGAATCCTTAAAGATGTTACGGAGAAGAAAGTAATCACAAATAAAGGAAAAGCAAGCAGAATTACCCCAGACTTCTCAGCAGAGACCATGAAAAGCAAGGAGATCCTGGAATGAGGTATGCCAAACCCTAAATAATAATAAATATCAACCAAGAATGCTGTACCCAGCTAAACTCTCATTCATAGCTGAAGGTCAAATAAAAGTCATCCACAGGAAGGAAAAACTGAAACAATGTATCTCCACCAAACCAGCTTTACAGAAAATCCTCAAAGATGTACTATACAGGGAAAATAATCAAGATCCCAATACAGACAGAGAAATGAACCCTAAATAGAAAACCAGAATATTAGATCAAGAATTGGGAAGACACAGCTTTTAACAAGATAGCTACAATGAAAGGACAAATGATCATCTCTCAAACCTAACTCTCAACATTAATGGACTTAATTCTTCATTCAAACGACATAGGCTCATTACTTGGATCAAACATCAAGATCCGTCTTTCTGCTGCCTCCAAGAGACACATCTATCTAGCAAAAGCAAACTTCTTCTAAAGGTGAAAGGCTGGAATAAAATCTACCAATAAATGGCCCCCAAATGCAGGCTGGAGTGGAATTCTAGCATCAGATAAAATCGACTTCAAATGAAAAATGGTAAGAAGAGACAAAGAAGGTTACTACATACTAATAAAGCGATGTCTCCTACAGGAGGATATAACCATCTTAAATATCCACACACCAAATACAGGAGAACCCAACTTCATCAAACCAACACTACTGACTCTAAAATCACTCATAGTCCCAAACACATTGATTGTTGGAGACTTTAACACTCCACTGTCACCTCTGGACAGACCAACAGGCCAAAAACTGACCAAAGAATCCACAGAACTAATCAACTGCATAGACCAACTAGACTTAACCAACATCTACAGAATATTCCATCAAGCAATACCAGAATACACATTCTTTTCAGCAGCCCATGAAACATTCTCCAAAATATATCACATCTTAGGGCACAAAGAAAATCTGTACAAATTCAGAAGTATCAAAATCATTCCCTGCCTTCCCTCAGACCACAATAGATTAAAATTAAAGCTCAACTCAAACAGCCACCACACAAAATGATACAATCCATGGAGACTAAGCAACACACTGCTGAACCATCAGTGGGTCATTGAAGAAATTAGACCAGTAATTCAATATTTATGGCATTCAACCAAGGTGAGTGCACAAAGTACCACCTCCTTTGGGACACAGCAAAGGCAGTACTCAGACGAAAATTTATATCTGAGTGCCTACACCAACAATCTGGATAAACAGCAACTCAACAACTTACGGAATCACCTTAATCTTCTCAAAAGAGAACAAGAAGCCATACCCCCAAGTCAATAGATGGAAGCAAATAATTAAAATCGAATCAGAATTAAATATACTTGAGAGGGAGAAAAAAAACCATCGCAACAATCAACAAAACAAAGACTTGGTTCTTTGAGAATATTAACAAGATAGTCAAATTCCTAGCAAACCTGACCAAAAAAACGATGGCAGCACACCCACATAAACAAGATCCGAGATAAAACAGGTAACATCACCACAGAAACAACCAAAATTCAGAACACAATAAGGGACTATTTTGCAAAGCTTTGTGCCAACAAATTCGAGAACCTGGAAGAAATGGATGATTTTCTAGAAAAACTTGATACCCCCAAACTCAACCATGAAGATTTAAACCTTCTAAACAGACTCATACCCAGCCTTGAAATAGAAACAGCAATAAGTGATTTCCCATCAGAGAAAAGCCCATGTCCAGATGGATTCACAGCAGAATTCTACAAGGCTTTCAAAACAGAAGTCACACCAATATTTTTCAAAATCTTCAATGAAATTGAAAGAGAACGTTCACTACCAGACTTATTCTATGAAGCCAGTATTGCCCTCATCCCAAAACCAGGCAGGGACTCATCAACAAAACAGAACTATAGAACGATTTCCCTGATGAACATAGATGCAAATATTCTCAACAAAATTCTGTCCAATCGACTTCAACAGGTCATCAAAAATATCATACACTATGTTCAAACTGGATCCATCCCAGGGATGCAAAGTTGGTTCAATATACGCAAGTCAATTAATGTAATCCACCACATCAACCAGAGCAAGGTAAAGAACCACATGGTTATATCTCTGGATGCAGAAAAGGCGTTCGATAAAATCCAGTACCCATTTATGATAAAAATCCTGGAGAAATTGGGATTCCAAGGAACATTCCTGAATATAATAAAGGCAGTTTATTACAAACCAACAGCAAGCATAATTCTAAATGGTGTAAAGCCAAAGCCATTCCTTTGAAAATCAGGAGCAAGATTGAGATGTCTGCTCTCTCCCCTCCTCTTTAACATTCCTAGCCAGAGCAATTAGGCAAGAAGAAAACAAAAAGGGGATCCAAATAGGAAAAGATGAAGTTAAGCTTTCTCTCTTTGCAGATTACATGATCCTATACCTAACGAACACCATAGACTCTACTCCCTAGCTACTAGAGCAGATCCAAAACTTTGGCAAAGTTGCAGGATATAAAATAAACCCTCGAAAATCAACAGCCTTTCTATATGCTAATAACACGAAGACAGAGGCTGAAGTCAGGAAAGCAACTCCTTTGCAATAGTCTCAAAAACATAAAATACCTAGAAATAACCTTAACCAAAGAAGTGAAAGACCTCTATGATTAGACTGTTTGGTGTAAGTGAACTGAACATCTCCGTGGGGGGGGGGGTAAGGGAAAGGGGGAGGAGGGAGAGGGGTATGAGGGACAAGGTAACAAACTGTACAAGAAATGTATCCAGTGCCTAAAATATGAAACTGTAACCTTTCTGTACATCACTTTGATAATAAAAATTTGAAAAAAAAAAAAGAACTAAGGAAATGGAAAAACCTCCCATGCTCCTCGATTGGGAAGATTAATATAGTCAAAATGGCAATATTGCCAAAAGCTATCTACAAATTCCATGCAATACCCACTAATATCCCAACACCATTTTTTAATGAAATTGAGGAAGCAATCCAGAAATTTATATGGAAAAATAAATGACCCCCCGACTAGCAAAAACAATCCTAAGCAGAAAGAACAATGCCGGAGGAATTACAATACCAAACTTCAAGCTGTATTATAAAGCTATAGCTATAAAAACAGCTTGGAATTGGCAATGGAACAGGCCTGAAGACCAATGGAACAGAATTGAAGATCCAGCAGTGAACACACAGAACTAAGCCCCCTTAATCTTTGATAGAGGAGCTAAAAAAATACGATGGAAGAAAGATAGCCTCTTTAACAAATGGTGATGGCAAAACTGGTTCAACACCCACAACAAAGCAAAATTAGATCCTTATATATCATCCTGCACCAAAATCAATTCCACATGGATCAAAGATCTTGAAATTATAACAGATACCTTGAAAGCACTAAAAGAAGTAGGAGAAACACTTGGGCTCCTTGGCACAGGACAGACCTGCCTTAACAAAGAGCCATAAATGCTACAAATCACAAAAAGGACGAGCAAATGGGATTGCATCAAATTGCTGAGCTTCTGCAGGGCAAAGGACATAGCTCACAAGATGAATGGAAAGCCTACAGATTGGGAAAAGATCTTTATCAGCCATACAATGAACAAAGACCTCATATCTAAAATATATGCAGAACTACAAAAAATTAAATTCCTCCAAAACAAAACCGCAAAGAACCAACAGCCCCCTCAACAAGTGGGCTAAAGACTTACAAAGAGACTTCTCTGATGAGGAAATGAGAATGGCCAAGAGTCATATGAAAAAGTGCTCTACATCTCTGGCCATAAAAGAAATGCAAATCAAAACAACATTGAGATTCCATCTCACCCCAGTAAGAATGACCTATATCAAGAAAACTAACAATAATAAATGTTGGAGGGGATGTGGACAAAAGGGAACCCTACTTCATCGTTGGTGGGAATGTAAACTTGTTCAGCCACTCTGGCAAGTGGTATGGAGATTTCTCAGAAGGTAAACATAGAGCTCCCTTATGATCCAGCAGCCCCACATTTGGCATCTACCCAAAGACCACAGAGAAGAACACACAAAAGCCACCAGCACAACAATATTCATCACAGCACAATTTGGCATAGCTAAAATATGGATCCCACCCAGTAACGCTCAGTAGATGAATGGATCAGGAAAATGTGGTACATATACACAATGGAATTTCATACCTCTGTCTCAAAGAATGACATTGCCGCATTTGTAAGGAAATGAAAGGACTTGGAAAAAATTATCCTAAGTGAAGTGAGCCAGACCCAAAGAAACATGGATTCTATGCTATGAATAGGATTCCCTATTCTCATAGGGAATAGTTAGCTCAGGTTTAGGCTAGTCACAGCAGAGGATCACAAGAGCCCAACAGCAATACTCTTATGAACACATAAGATGAGGCTAAGTGAAACAACCTCCATTTTATGGAAACAACTGTTATATCACTGCTGTAATTACTTTCAACATGCCATGTGTAACTGTAGCTTCTACTGTTGATGATGCTCTTGTATCCCTTTCCTGCGGTTGTACCTTCACTATCAGTTTATCTTATTTGAGTACTTTGGAAACTGTATATACTGGTATTAGAATTAGGAAAGTGAAAGGGAATACCAAAACCGAGAGATACAAGATAAAAAGACAAACAACTACAAAGGCAATGCTTTCAAAACTGTTTGGTGTAAGCCAAGTGAACAACTCTGGGGGGAGAGGGGCAGGGGGAGGGGAGGGTAAGTGAGGGAGGAGGTAACAAACAGTATAAGAAATGTATCCAATGCCTAACATATGCAACTGTAACCTCTCTGTACATCACTTTGACAATAAATAAGAAAAAAAATGTTTTTCCTATGAGGAAAACAATACAGTCTATGTTTCTTTAGGTCTGGCTCACTTCACATAGTAAATTTTTTTTGGAATAATTAGTACATGTTTAGGCTAGTCAAAGCCGAAGTCATAATAGCCCAATAGCTATGCCCTTATGGACACTTAAGATGATGCTAAGTGAAATGAGCTCCATGTTATGGAAACAAGTGGTATATCATTATTGTAATTATTTTCAACATGCGATATGAATCCGTACCCTTTTTATTTTCTCTCGTATTCCCTTCCTGTGGTTTTACCCCCACTATCACTGTATCTCATCTGAGCACCCTCGATACTGTATATACGTGTATTAGAGCTAGGGAAGAGAAAGTAAATATCAAAATCAATAGACAAAGGATAAAAATACAAACAACTCCAAACACAATACTCACAAAACCATTTGTGTAAACCAACCGTACAACTCGTGGGTGGAAGGGGAAGCAGGAGGGAAGAGGTAGGCATGTGGAGGGGAGGAGGAGCTAACATATTTGACAAGAAATGTACTCACTGCATTATATATGAAACTGTAACCCCCTCTGTACTTCACTTTGACAATAAAGGAGAAAAAAGACAATAAATATTTTTTAATGATTCTGAAACACCTAACATTTCTGAGAGTTATAACATATAATGCTTAAGATTCTCATGTTAAAAACTAACATTTAGAATCAACACTCTCTTTCTCTGGCAATAGGAAAACTACCAACACATACACTGTTTGTGAATAAAGGTAAACATTTCCCTCAAAGAACTGTTAATCACCATACATTTCCTTTCTTCCTTCCTGTTATTTACTTCAGCCATTCTCTGGCCATAATCTGAGTGAAACCAGCCAAAAGGTACAGACACTGAGGCAGGTAGGGACAGATAGCATGAACACACCAAGGTGGCTGAGGCCTGAGCTATTTTGGATACTATAACCTCAACAGTAGGCACAGGTAGTGAGAGAGGAAGAGAGAGATCAGGAAAAGTAGAAGCCAAATGGCTGCTAGGTATAAAAATCTAGAGAAGTGTGGACTCAAGACAGTTGTCAGAAGCTGCAACACAAAAATGAATAAGATGTAAATTAGATGGGATGTTCAAGGAACTAACCAAACGAGAACATAAAACAAACTAAGTCAAAGCTAGGACAGCGAAAAGAGTAGCGCAAAATTCGGAGGTGGCAAACATGGCCTGCGTTTATTAAAAAAAAAATAAAATAAGCTTCTCCACAAGCACAAACATCTCTCCAGCCTTCTTCTCTCTCTACTCATAGAATAAGCATTCCCTCCTCTGCAGCTTTTGCTAGCAAGAGACACGTGATCTTTTTGTTAGATTATGAAACAAATACCAGTGATGAGCCAAAAACTTAAATATAGTAAAAGAGTTGGGACAGCACTGTGTTCACTCTGTGAGAAATATCCAACAGGAATGTGCAGTGTCTTTATTCAACAACATTTCTTTATTCGAATCACAAAGATTATGATTAAAGCATGTCTTTAACCCTCTCATATATTGCTATCCTATTTATTCTTGTGTTAGACATTTACAATGACCACTCTTAGGAATCTAGAAAGTTCTGAGGAAGTACTGGCGGCGGGGGGGTGGTGCTTATCATTACTTCCCAAAGCATAAGGGTGAAAAACAGCAGCTCATCAAGTGGGGGCAAGGGAGAGCGGGGACAAATGAAGGGGAAGGGGGGGAATTGTAGTCAAGAATTCATTGTACATACTACAAAAGTAAGAAAACGGAAGGGCTGGGCAGAGGAAGGAGGGGCAAGAATGTTGAAAGGGTGAGGTGGGTTAAGATGGGCCATATTCATAAACTGCTTTGTCAAATGGCAACTCAAT
>NW_025959107.1:0-55615 GCF_023159225.1 Perognathus longimembris pacificus | reverse complement strand
AAAATGAGCTTTTATCTCTCTCCCCTCACCACAAATGATATTCTTCTGAGGAGTTCCCAGTACATTATCCTTTCCCCTGTGTAATTACCTTAACAAGCTCCAGCTGATTTTATTCTCAGAAGTTTTTACTCCCTGATATACAGCTGCCTACCCCCTTCGTAAGTGCAGGTCCTAAATGAGCGTTATTCTCTTTTCCCTCACCACAATCCAGATTCTTTTGGGGAGTTACCAGTACAGTAACCATACCAGGAAGTACCTAATTATTAAGCTACTGCTTTTCTTAATCTGTTTGGAGATATTTACTGATAAACAGCTACCTACACAGCATGTTCATGTCGTTCCTATATGAGCTTTTATCTCTCTTCCCTCACCACAAATCAGATTCTTCTGAGGAGTTCCCAGTACATTATCCTTCCCCTGTGTAATTACCTTAACAAGCTCCAGCTGTTTTTATTCTCAGAAGGTTTACTCCCTGATGTACAGCTTCCTACCGCCTTCGTAAGTGCAGGTCCTAAATGAGGTTTGTTCTCTGTTCCCACACCACAATCCAGATTTCTTTTGGGGAGTTACCAGTACAGTAACCATACCAGGAAGTACTTAATTTATTAAGCTACGGCTTTTCTTAATCTCAGTGGAGATATTTACTGATAAACAGCTTCATACACAGCATGTTCATGTCGTTCCTAAATGAGCTTTTATCTCTCTCCTCTCACCACAAATCAGATTCTTCTGAGGAGTTCCCAGTACATTATCCATTCCCCTGTGTATTTACCTTAACAAGCTCCAGCTGTTTGTATTCTCAGAAGGTTTACTCCCTGATATACAGCTGCCTACCCCCTTCGTAATTGCAGGTCCTAAATGAGCTGTTTTCTCTGTTCCCTCACCACAATCCAGATTCTTTTGGGGAGTTACCAGTACAGTAACCATACCAGGAAGTACTTGATTCATTAAGCTACTGCTTTTCTTAATCTCAGTGGAGATATTTACTGATAAACAGCTACGTACGCGAGCATGTTCATGTCGTTCCTAAATGAGCTTTTCTCTCTCTCCCCTCACCACAAATCAGATTCTTCTGAGGAGTTCCCAGTACATTATCCTTTCCCCTGTGTAATTACCTTAACAAGCTCCAGCTGTTTTTATTCTCAGAAGGTTTACTCCCTGATATACAGCTGCCTACCCCCTTCGTAAGTGCAGGTCCTAAATGAGCTTTTTTCACTGATCCCTCACCACAATCTAGATTCTTTTGGGGAGTTACCAGTACAGTAACCATACCAGGAAGTACTTAATTTATTAAGCTACTGCTTTTCTTAATCTCAGTGGAGATATTTACTGATAAACAGCTACCTAAGCAGCATGGTCATGTCGTTCCTAAATGAGCTTTTATCTCTCTCCCCTCACCACAAATCAGATTCTTCTGAGGAGTTCCCAGTACATTATCCTTTCCCCTGTGTAATTACCTTAACAAGCTCCAGCTGTTTTTATTCTCAGAAGGTTTACTCCCTGATATACAGCTGCCTACCCCCTTCCTAAGTGCGGGTCCTAAATGAGCTTTTTTCTCTGTTCCCTCACCACAATCCAGATACCAGGAAGTACTTAATTTATTAAGCACTGCTTTTCTTAATCTCAGTGGAGATATTTACTGATAAACAGATACCTACGCAGCATGTTCATGTCGTTCCTAAATGAGCTTTTATCTCTCTCCCCTCACCACAAATCAGATTCTTCTGAGGAGTTCCCAGTACATTATTCTTTCCCCTGTGTAATTACCTTAACAAGCTCCAGCTGTTTTTATTCTCAGGTTTACTCCCTGATATACAGCTGCCTACCCCCTTCGTAAGTGCAGGTCCTAAATGAGCTTTTTTCTCTGTTCCCTCACCACAATCCAGATTCTTTTGGGGAGTTACCAGTACAGTAACCATACCAGGAAGTACTTACTTTATTAAGCCACTGCTTTTCTTAATCTCAGTGGAGATATTTACTGATAAACAGCGACCTACGCAGCATGTTCATGTCGTTCCTAAATGATCTTTTACTCTCTCCCCTCACCACAAATCAGATTCTTCTGAGGAGTTCCCAGTACATTATCCTTTCCCCTGTGTAATTACCTTAACAAGCTCCAGCTGTTTTTATTCTCAGAAGGTTTACTACCTGATATATAGCTACCTACCCCCTTCGTAAGTGGAGGTCCTAAATGAGCTTTTTTCTCTGTTCCCTCACCACAATCCAGATTCTTTTGGGGAGTTACCAGTACAGTAACCATACCAGGAAGTACTTCATTATTAAGCTACTTCTTTTCTTAATCTCAGTGGAGATATTTAGTGATAAACTGCGACCTACGCAGCATGTTCATGTCGTTCCTAAATGATCTTTTATCTCTCTCCCCTCACCACAAATCAGATTCTTCTGAGGAGTTCCCAGTACATTATACTTTCTCCTGTGTAATTACCTTAACAAGCTCCAGGTGTTTTTATTCTCAGAAGGTTTACTCCCTGATATACAGCTGCCTACCCCCTTAGTAAGTGCAGGTCCTAAATGAGCTTTTTTCTCTGTTCCCTCACCACAATCCAGATTCTGTTGGGGAGTTTCCAGTACAGTAACCATACCAGGAAGTACTTAATTTATTAAGCTACTGCTTTTCTTAATCTCAGTGGAGATATTTACTGATAAACAGCTACGTACGCAGTATGTTCATGTCGTTCCTAAATGAGCTTTTATCTCTCTCCCCTCACCACAAATCAGATTCTTCTGAGGAGTTCCCAGTACATTATCCTTTCCCCTGTGTAATTACCTTAACAAGCTCCAGCTGTTTTTATTCTCAGGTATACTCCCTGATATAGAGCTGCCTACCCCCTTCGTAAGTGCAGGTCCTAAATGAGCTTTTTTCTCTGTTCCCTCACCACAATCCAGATTCTTTTGGGGAGTTACCAGTACAGTAACCATACCAGGAAGTACTTAATTTATTAAGCTACTGCTTTTCTTAATCTCAGTGGAGATATTTACTGATAAACAGCTACCTACGCAGCACGTTCATGTCGTTCCTAAATGAGCTTTTATCTCTCTCCCCTCACCACAAATCAGATTCTTCTGAGGAGTTCCCAGTACATTATCCTTTCCCCTGTGTAATTACCTTAACAAGCTCCAGCTGTTTTTATTCTCAGAAGGTTTACTCCCTGATATACTTCTGCCTACCCCCTTCGTAAGCGCAGGTCCTAAATGAGCTGTTTTCTGTGTTCCCTGACCACAATCCAGATTCTTTTGGGGAGTTACCAGTACAGTAACCATACCAGGATGTACTTAATTTATTAAGCTACTGCTTTTCTTAATCTCAGTGGAGATATTTACTGATAAACAGCTACTAGGCAGCATGTTCATGTCGTTCCTAAATGAGCTTTTATCTCTCTCCCTCACCACAAATCAGATTCTTCTGAGGAGTTCCCAGTACATTATCCTTTCCCCTGTGTAATTACCTTAACAAGCTCCAGCTGTTTTTATTCTCAGAAGGTTTACTCCCTGATATACAGCTGCCTACCCCCTTCGTAAGTGCAGGTCCTAAATGAGCTTTTTTCTCTGTTCCCTCACCACAATCCAGATTCTTTTGGGGAGTTACCAGTACAGTAACCATACCAGGAAGTACTTAATTTATTAAGCTACTGCTTTTCTTAATCTCAGTGGAGATATTTACTGATAAACAGCTACCTACCAGCATGTTCATGTCGTTCCTAAATGAGCTTTTATCTCTCTCCCCTCACCACAAATCAGATTCTTCTGAGGAGTTCCCAGTACATTATCCTTTCCCCTGTGTAATTACCTTAACAAGCTCCAGCTGTTTTTATTCTCAGGGTTTACTCCCTGATATACAGCTGCCTACCCCTTCGTAAGTGCAGGTCATAAATGAGCTTTTTTCTATGTTCCCTCACCACAATCCAGATTCTTTTGGGGAGTTACCAGTACAGTAACCATACCAGGAAGTACTTAATTTATTAAGCTACTGCTTTTCTTAATCTCAGTGGAGATATTTACTGATAAACAGCTATGTTCGTACCATGTTCATGTCGTTCCTAAATGAGCTTTAATCTCTCTCCTCTCACCACAAATCAGATTCTTCTGAGGAGTTCCCAGTACATTATCCTTTCCCCTGTGTAATTACCTTAACAAGCTCCAGCTGTTTTTATTCTCAGAAGGTTTACTCCATGATATACAGCTGCCTACCCCTTCGTAAGTGCAGGTCCTAAATGAGCTTTTTTCTCTGTTCCCTCACCACAATCCAGATTCTTTTGGGGAGTTACCAGTACAGTAACCATACCAGGAAGTACTTAATTTATTAAGCTACTGCTTTTCTTAATCTCAGTGGAGATATTTACTGATAAACAGCTACCTACGCAGCATGTTCATGTCGTTCCTAAATGAGCTTTTATCTCTCTCCCCTCACCACAAATCAGATTCTTCTGAGGAGTTCCCAGTACATTATCCTTTCCCCTGTGTAATTACCTTAACAAGCTCCAGCTGTTTTTATTCTCAGAAGGTTTACTCCCTGATATACAGCTGCCTACCCCTTCGTAAGTGCCGGTCCTAAATGAGCTTTTTTCTCTGTTCCCTCACCACAATCCAGATTCTTTTGGGGAGTTACCAGTACAGTAATCATACCAGGAAGTACCTTCTTTATTAAGCTACTGCTTTTCGTTAATCTCAGTGGAGATATTTACTGATAAATAGCTACCTACGCAGCATGTTCATGTCGTTCCTAAATGAGCTTTTATCTCTCTCCCCTCACCACAAATCAGATTCTTCTGAGGAGTTCCCAGTACATTATCCTTTCCCCTGTGTAATTACCTTAACAAGCTCCAGCTGTTTTTATTCTCAGAAGGTTTACTCCCTGATATACAGCTGCCTAGCCCCTTCGTAAGTGCAGGTACTAAATGAGCTTTTTTCTCTGTTCCCTCACCACAATCCAGATTCTTTTGGGGAGTTACCAGTACAGTAACCATACCAGGAAGTACTTAATTTATTAAGCTACTGCTTTTCTTAATCTCAGTGGAGATATTTACTGATAAACAGCTACCTACGCAGCATGTTCATGTCGTTCCTAAATGAGCTTTTATCTCTCTCCCCTCACCACAAATCAGATTCTTCTGAGGAGTTCCCAGTACATTATCCTTTCCCCTGTGTAATTACCTTAACAAGCTCCAGCTGTTTTTATTCTCAGAAGGTTTACTCCCTGATATACAGCTGCCTACCCCCTTCGTAAGTGCAGGTCCTAAATGAGCTTTTTTCTCTGTTCCCTCACCACAATCCAGATTCTTTTGGGGAGTTACCAGTACAGTAACCATACCAGGAAGTACCTAATTTATTAAGCTACTGCTTTTCTTAATCTCAGTGGAGATATTTACTGATAAACAGCTACCTACGCAGCATGTTCATGTCGTTCCTAAATGAGCTTTTATCTCTCTCCCCTCACCACAAATCAGATTCTTCTGAGGAGTTCCCAGTACATTATCCTTTCCCCTGTGTAATTACCTTAACAAGCTCCAGCTGTTTTTATTCTCAGAAGGTTTACTCCCTGATGTACAGCTGCCTACCCCTTCGTAAGTGCAGGTCCTAAATGAGCTTTTTCTCTGTTCCCACACCACAATCCAGATTCTTTTGGGGAGTTACCAGTACAGTAACCATACCAGGAAGTACTTAATTTATTAAGCTACGGCTTTTCTTAATCTCAGTGGAGATATTTACTGATAAACAGCTACATACGCAGCATGTTCATGTCGTTCCTAAATGAGCTTTTATCTCTCTCCCCTCACCACAAATCAGATTCTTCTGAGGAGTTCCCAGTACATTATCCTTTCCCCTGTGTATTACCTTAACAAGCTCCAGCTGTTTTTATTCTCAGAAGGTTTACTCCCTGATATACAGCTGCCTACCCCCTTCGTAAGTGCAGGTCCTAAATGAGCTGTTTTCTCTGTTCCCTCACCACAATCCAGATTCTTTTGGGGAGTTACCAGTACAGTAACCATACCAGGAAGTACTTATTTATTAAGCTACTGCTTTTCTTAATCTCAGTGGAGATATTTACTGATAAACAGCTACGTACGCAGCATGTTCATGTCGTTCCTAAATGAGCTTTTATCTCTCTCCCCTCACCACAAATCAGATTCTTCTGAGGAGTTCCCAGTACATTATCCTTTCCCCTGTGTAATTACCTTAACAAGCTCCAGCTGTTTTTATTCTCAGAAGGTTTACTCCCTGATAAACAGCTGCCTACCCCCTTCGTAAGTGCAGGTCCTAAATGAGCTTTTTTCACTGTCCCTCACCACAATCCAGATTCTTTTGGGGAGTTACCAGTACAGTAACCATACCAGGAAGTACTTAATTTATTAAGCTACTGCTTTTCTTAATCTCAGTGGAGATATTTACTGATAAACAGCTACCTAAGCAGCATGGTCATGTCGTTCCTAAATGAGCTTTTATCTCTCTCCCCTCACCACAAATCAGATTCTTCTGAGGAGTTCCCAGTACATTATCCTTTCCCCTGTGTAATTACCTTAACAAGCTCCAGCTGTTTTTATTCTCAGAAGGTTTACTCCCTGATATACAGCTGCCTACCCCCTTCGTAAGTGCAGGTCCTAAATGAGCTTTTTTCTCTGTTCCCTCACCACAATCCAGATTCTTTTGGGGAGTTACCAGTACAGTAACCATACCAGTACTTAATTTATTAAGCTACTGCTTTTCTTAATCTCAGTGGAGATATTTACTGATAAACAGCTACCTACGCAGCATGTTCATGTCGTTCCTAAATGAGCTTTTATCTCTCTCCCCTCACCACAAATCAGATTCTTCTGAGGAGTTCCCAGTACATTATCTTTCCCCTGTGTAATTACCTTAACAAGCTCCAGCTGTTTTTATTCTCAGGTTTACTCCCTGATATACAGCTGCCTACCCCCTTCGTAAGTGCAGGTCCTAAATGAGCTTTTTTCTCTGTTCCCTCACCACAATCCAGATTCTTTTGGGGAGTTACCAGTACAGTAACCATACCAGGAAGTACTTAATTTATTAAGCTACTGCTTTTCTTAATCTCAGTGGAGATATTTACTGATAAACAGCTACCTACGCAGCATGTTCATGTCGTTCCTAAATGAGCTTTTATCTCTCTCCCCTCACCACAAATCAGATTCTTCTGAGGAGTTCCCAGTACATTATCCTTTCCCCTGTGTAATTACCTTAACAAGCTCCAGCTGTTTTTATTCTCAGAAGGTTTACTCCTGATATACAGCTGCCTACCCCCTTCGTAAGTGCAGGTCCTAAATGAGCTTTTTTCTCTGTTCCCTCACCAAATCCAGATTCTTTTGGGGAGTTACCAGTACAGTAACCATACCAGGAAGTACTTAATTTATTAAGCTACTGCTTTTCTTAATCTCAGTGGAGATATTTACTGATAAACAGCTACCTACGCAGCATGTTCATGTCGTTCCTAAATGAGCTTTTATCTCTCTCCCCTCACCACAAATCAGATTCTTCTGAGGAGTTCCCAGTACATTATCTTTCCCCTGTGTAATTACCTTAACAAGCTCCAGCTGTTTTTATTCTCAGAAGGTTTACTCCCTGATATACAGCTGCCTACCCCTTCGTAAGTGCAGGTCCTAAATGAGCTTTTTTCTCTGTTCCCTCACCACAATCCAGATTCTTTTGGGGAGTTACCAGTACAGTAACCATACCAGGAAGTACTTAATTTATTAAGCTACTGCTTTTCTTAATCTCAGTGGAGATATTTACTGATAAACAGCTACCTACCAGCATGTTCATGTCGTTCCTAAATGAGCTTTTATCTCTCTCCCCTCACCACAAATCAGATTCTTCTGAGGAGTTCCCAGTACATTATCCTTTCCCCTGTGTAATTACCTTAACAAGCTCCAGCTGTTTTTATTCTCAGAAGGTTTACTCCCTGATATACAGCTGCCTACCCCTTCGTAAGTGCAGGTCCTAAATGAGCTTTTTTCTCTGTTCCCTCACCACAATCCAGATTCTTTTGGGGAGTTACCAGTACAGTAACCATACCAGGAAGTACTTAATTTATTAAGCTACTGCTTTTCTTAATCTCAGTGGAGATATTTACTGATAAACAGCTACGTACCATGTTCATGTCGTTCCTAAATGAGCTTTATCTCTCTCCCCTCACCACAAATCAGATTCTTCTGAGGAGTTCCCAGTACATTATCCTTTCCCCTGTGTAATTACCTTAACAAGCTCCAGCTGTTTTTATTCTCAGAAGGTTTACTCCCTGATATACAGCTGCCTACCCCCTTCCTAAGTGCGGGTCCTAAATGAGCTTTTTTCTCTGTTCCCTCACCACAATCCAGATACCAGGAAGTACTTAATTTATTAAGCACTGCTTTTCTTAATCTCAGTGGAGATATTTACTGATAAACAGCTACCTACGCAGTGTTCATGTCGTTCCTAAATGAGCTTTTATCTCTCTCCCCTCACCACAAATCAGATTCTTCTGAGGAGTTCCCAGTACATTATCCTTTCCCCTGTGTAATTACCTTAACAAGCTCCAGCTGTTTTTATTCTCTGAAGGTTTACTCCCTGATATACAGCTGCCTACCCCCTTCGTAAGTGCAGGTCCTAAATGAGCTTTTTTCTCTGTTCCCTCACCACAATCCAGATTCTTTTGGGGAGTTACCAGTACAGTAACCATACCAGGAAGTACTAATTTATTAAGCTACTGCTTTTCTTAATCTCAGTGGAGATATTTACTGATAAACAGCTACCTACGCAGCATGTTCATGTCGTTCCTAAATGAGCTTTTATCTCTCTCCCCTCACCACAAATCAGATTCTTCTGAGGAGTTCCCAGTACATTATCCTTTCCCCTGTGTAATTACCTTAACAAGCTCCAGCTGTTTTTATTCTCAGAAGGTTTACTCCCTGATATACAGCTGCCTACCCCCTTCGTAAGTGCAGGTCCTAAATGAGCTGTTTTCTCTGTTCCCTCACCACAATCCAGATTCTTTTGGGGAGTTACCAGTACAGTAACCATACCAGGAAGTACTTGATTCATTAAGCTACTGCTTTTCTTAATCTCAGTGGAGATATTTACTGATAAACAGCTACGTACGTGAGCATGTTCATGTCGTTCCTAAATGAGCTTTTATCTCTCTCCCCTCACCACAAATCAGATTCTTCTGAGGAGTTCCCAGTACATTATCCTTTCCCCTGTGTAATTACCTTAACAAGCTCCAGCTGTTTTTATTCTCAGAAGGTTTACTCCCTGATATACAGCTGCCTACCCCCTTCGTAAGTGCAGGTCCTAAATGAGCTTTTTTCACTGATCCCTCACCACAATCTAGATTCTTTTGGGGAGTTACCAGTACAGTAACCATACCAGGAAGTACTTAATTTATTAAGCTACTGCTTTTCTTAATCTCAGTGGAGATATTTACTGATAAACAGCTACCTAAGCAGCATGGTCTTGTCGTTCCTAAATGAGCTTTTATCTCTCTCCCCTCACCACAAATCAGATTCTTCTGAGGAGTTCCCAGTACATTATCCTTTCCCCTGTGTAATTACCTTAACAAGCTCCAGCTGTTTTTATTCTCAGAAGGTTTACTCCCTGATATACAGCTGCCTACCCCCTTCCTAAGTGCGGGTCCTAAATGAGCTTTTTTCTCTGTTCCCTCACCACAATCCAGATACCAGGAAGTACTTAATTTATTAAGCACTGCTTTTCTTAATCTCAGTGGAGATATTTACTGATAAACAGCTACCTACGCAGCATGTTCATGTCGTTCCTAAATGAGCTTTTATCTCCCTCCCCTCACCACAAATCAGATTCTTCTGAGGAGTTCCCAGTACATTATTCTTTCCCCTGTGTAATTACCTTAACAAGCTCCAGCTGTTTTTATTCTCAGGTTTACTCCCTGATATACAGCTGCCTACCCCCTTCGTAAGTGCAGGTCCTAAATGAGCTTTTTTCTCTGTTCCCTCACCACAATCCAGATTCTTTTGGGGAGTTACCAGTACAGTAACCATACCAGGAAGTACTTACTTTATTAAGCCACTGGTTTTCTTAATCTCAGTGGAGATATTTACTGATAAACAGCGACCTACGCAGCATGTTCATGTCGTTCCTAAATGATCTTTTATCTCTCTCCCCTCACCACAAATCAGATTCTTCTGAGGAGTTTCCAGTACATTATCATTTCCCCTGTGTAATTACCTTAACAAGCTCCAGCTGTTTTTATTCTCAGAAGGTTTACTACCTGATATACAGCTGCCTACCCCCTTCGTAAGTGGAGGTCCTAAATGAGCTTTTTTCTCTGTTCCCTCACCACAATCCAGATTCTTTTGGGGAGTTACCAGTACAGTAACCATACCAGGAAGTACTTCATTTATTAAGCTACTTCTTTTCTTAATCTCAGTGGAGATATTTAGTGATAAACAGCGACCTACGCAGCATGTTCATGTCGTTCCTAAATGATCTTTTATCTCTCTCCACTCACCACAAATCAGATTCATCTGAGGAGTTCCCAGTACATTATACTTTCCCCTGTGTAATTACCTTAACAAGCTCCAGGTGTTTTTATTCTCAGAAGGTTTACTCCCTGATATACAGCTGCCTACCCCCTTAGTAAGTGCAGGTCCTAAATGAGCTTTTTTCTCTGTTCCCTCACCACAATCCAGATTCTTTTGGGGAGTTTCCAGTACAGTAACCATACCAGGAAGTACTTAATTTATTAAGCTACTGCTTTTCTTAATCTCAGTGGAGTTATTTACTGATAAACAGCTACGTACCCAGCATGTTCATGTCGTTCCTAAATGAGCTTTTATCTCTCTCCCCTCACCACAAATCAGATTCTTCTGAGGAGTTCCCAGTGCATTATCCTTTCCACTGTGTAATTACCTTAACAAGCTCCAGCTGTTTTTATTCTCAGGTTTACTCCCTGATATACAGCTGCCTACCCACTTCGTAAGTGCAGGTCCTAAATGAGCTTTTTTCTCTGTTCCCTCACCACAATCCAGATTCTTTTGGGGAATTACCAGTACAGTAACCATACCAGGAAGTAATTAATTTATTAAGCTAATGCTTTTCTTAATCTCAGGGGAGATGTTTACTGATAAACAGCTATGTTCGTACCATGTTCATGTCGTTCCTAAATGAGCTTTAATCTCTCTCCTCTCACCACAAATCAGATTCTTCTGAGGAGTTCCCAGTACATTATCCTTTCCTCTGTGTAATTACCTTAACAAGCTCCAGCTGTTTTTATTCTCCGAAGGTTTACTCCATGATATACAGCTGCCTAGCCCCTTCGTAAGTGCAGGTTCTAAATGAGCTTTTTTCTCTGTTCCCTCACCACAATCCAGATTCTTTTGGGGAGTTACCAGTACAGTATCCATACCAGGAACTACTTAATTTATTGAGATACTGCTTTTCATAATCTCAGTGGAGATATTTACTGATAAACAGCTACCTACGCAGCATGTTCATGTCGTTCCTAAATGAGCTTTTATCTCTCTCCCCTCACCACAAATCAGATTCTTCTGAGGAGTTCACAGTACATTATCCTTTCCCCTGTGTAATTACCTTAACAAGCTCCAGCTGTTTTTATTATCAGAAGGTTTACTCCCTGATATACAGCTGCCTAACCCCTTCGTAAGTGCCGGTCCTAAATGAACTTTTTTCTCTGTTCCCTCACCACAATCCAGATTCTTTTGGGGAGTTACCAGTACAGTAATCATACCAGGAAGTACCTTCTTTATTAAGCTACTGCTTTTCGTAATCTCAGTGGAGATATTTACTGATAAATAGCTACCTACGCAGCATGTTCATGTCGTTCCTAAATGAGCTTTTATCTCTCTCCCCTCACCACAAATCAGATTCTTCTGAGGAGTTCCCAGTACATTGTCCTTTCCCCTGTGTAATTACCTTAACAAGCTCCAGCTGTTTTTATCCTCAGAAGGTCTACTCCCTAAAATACATCTGCCTAGCCCCTTCGTAAGTGCAGGTACTAAATGAGCTATTTTCTCTGTTCCCTCACCACAATCCAGATTCTTTTGGGGAGTTGCCAGTACAGTAACCATACCAGGAAGTACTTAATTTATTAAGCTACGGCTTTTCTTAATCTCAGTGGAGATATTTACTGATAAACAGCTACCTACGCAGCATGTTCATGTCGTTCCTAAATGAGCTTTTATCTCTCTCCCCTCACCACAAATGAGATTCTTCTGAGGAGTTCCCAGTACATTATCCTTTCGCCTGTGTAATTACCTTAACAAGCTCCAGGTGTTTTTATTCTCTGAAGTTTTACTCCCTGATATACAGCTGCCTACCCCCTTCGTAAGTGCAGGTCCTAAATGAGCGTTATTCTCTTTTCCCTCACCACAATCCAGATTCTTTTGGGGAGTTACCAGTACAGTAACCATACCAGGAAGTACCTAATTTATTAAGCTACTGCTTTTCTTAATCTCTGTGGAGATATTTACTGATAAACAGCTACCTACACAGCATGTTCATGTCGTTCATATATGAGCTTTTATCTCTCTTCCCTCACCACAAATCAGATTCTTCTGAGGAGTTCCCAGTACATTATCCTTTCCCCTGTGTAATTACCTTAACAAGCTCCAGCTGTTTTTATTCTCAGAAGGTTTACTCCCTGATGTACAGCTGCCTACCGCCTTCGTAAGTGCAGGTCCTAAATGAGCTTTGTTCTCTGTTCCCACACCACAATCCAGATTCTTTTGGGGAGTTACCAGTACAGTAACCATACCAGGAAGTACTTAATTTATTAAGCTACGGCTTTTCTTAATCTCAGTGGAGATATTTACTGATAAACAGCTTCATACGCAGCATGTTCATGTCGTTCCTAAATGAGCTTTTATCTCTCTCCCCTCACCACAAATCAGATTCTTCTGAGGAGTTCCCAGTACATTATCCTTTCCCCTGTGTATTTACCTTATCAAGCTCCAGCTGTTTTTATTCTCAGAAGGTTTACTCCCTGATATACAGCTGCCTACCCCCTTCGTAAGTGCAGGTCCTAAATGAGCTGTTTTCTCTGTTCCCTCACCACAATCCAGATTCTTTTGGGGAGTTACCAGTACAGTAACCATACCAGGAAGTACTTGATTCATTAAGCTACTGCTTTTCTTAATCTCAGTGGAGATATTTACTGATAAACAGCTACGTACGCGAGCATGTTCATGTCGTTCCTAAATGAGCTTTTATCTCTCTCCCCTCACCACAAATCAGATTCTTCTGAGGAGTTCCCAGTACATTATCCTTTCCCCTGTGTAATTACCTTAACAAGCTCCAGCTGTTTTTATTCTCAGAAGGTTTACTCCCTGATAAACAGCTGCCTACCCCCTTCGTAAGTGCAGGTCCTAAATGAGCTTTTTTCACTGATCCCTCACCACAATCTAGATTCTTTTGGGGAGTTACCAGTACAGTAACCATACCAGGAAGTACTTAATTTATTAAGCTACTGCTTTTCTTAATCTCAGTGGAGATATTTACTGATAAACAGCTACCTAAGCAGCATGGTCTTGTCGTTCCTAAATGAGCTTTTATCTCTCTCCCCTCACCACAAATCAGATTCTTCTGAGGAGTTCCCAGTACATTATCCTTTCCCCTGTGTAATTACCTTAACAAGCTCCAGCTGTTTTTATTCTCAGAAGGTTTACTCCCTGATATACAGCTGCCTACCCCCTTCCTAAGTGCGGGTCCTAAATGAGCTTTTTTCTCTGTTCCCTCACCACAATCCAGATACCAGGAAGTACTTAATTTATTAAGCACTGCTTTTCTTAATCTCAGTGGAGATATTTACTGATAAACAGCTACCTACGCAGCATGTTCATGTCGTTCCTAAATGAGCTTTTATCTCTCTCCCCTCACCACAAATCAGATTCTTCTGAGGAGTTCCCAGTACATTATTCTTTCCCCTGTGTAATTACCTTTACAAGCTCCAGCTGTTTTTATTCTCAGGTTTACTCCCTGATATACAGCTGCCTACCCCCTTCGTAAGTGCAGGTCCTAAATGAGCTTTTTTCTCTGTTCCCTCACCACAATCCAGATTCTTTTGGGGAGTTACCAGTACAGTAACCATACCAGGAAGTACTTACTTTATTAAGCCACTGCTTTTCTTAATCTCAGTGGAGATATTTACTGATAAACAGCGACCTACGCAGCATGTTCATGTCGTTCCTAAATGATCTTTTATCTCTCTCCCCTCACCACAAATCAGATTCTTCTGAGGAGTTTCCAGTACATTATCATTTCCCCTGTGTAATTACCTTAACAAGCTCCAGCTGTTTTTATTCTCAGAAGGTTTACTACCTGATATACAGCTGCCTACCCCCTTCGTAAGTGGAGGTCCTAAATGAGCTTTTTTCTCTGTTCCCTCACCAAAATCCAGATTCTTTTGGGGAGTTACCAGTACAGTAACCATACCAGGAAGTACTTCATTTATTAAGCTACTTCTTTTCTTAATCTCAGTGGAGATATTTAGTGATAAACAGCGACCTACGCAGCATGTTCATGTCGTTCTTAAATGATCTTTTATCTCTCTCCCCTCACCACAAATCAGATTCTTCTGAGGAGTTCCCAGTACATTATACTTTCCCCTGTGTAATTACCTTAACAAGCTCCAGGTGTTTTTATTCTCAGAAGGTTTACTCCCTGATATACAGCTGCCTACCCCCTTAGTAAGTGCAGGTCCTAAATGAGCTTTTTTCTCTGTTCCCTCACCACAATCCAGATTCTTTTGGGGAGTTTCCAGTACAGTAACCATACCAGGAAGTACTTAATTTATTAAGCTACTGCTTTTCTTAATCTCAGTGGAGTTATTTACTGATAAACAGCTACCTACCCAGCATGTTCATGTCGTTCCTAAATGAGCTTTTATCTCTCTCCCCTCACCACAAATCAGATTCTTCTGAGGAGTTCCCAGTGCATTATCCTTTCCACTGTGTAATTACCTTAACAAGCTCCAGCTGTTTTTATTCTCAGGTTTACTCCCTGATATACAGCTGCCTACCCACTTCGTAAGTGCAGGTCCTAAATGAGCTTTTTTCTCTGTTCCCTCACCACAATCCAGATTCTTTTGGGGAATTACCAGTACAGTAACCATACCAGGAAGTAATTAATTTATTAAGCTAATGCTTTTCTTAATCTCAGGGGAGATGTTTACTGATAAACAGCTATGTTCGTACCATGTTCATGTCGTTCCTAAATGAGCTTTAATCTCTCTCCCCTCACCACAAATCAGATTCTTCTGAGGAGTTCCCAGTACATTATCCTTTCCCCTGTGTAATTACCTTAACAAGCTCCAGCTGTTTTTATTCTCAGAAGGTTTACTCCCTGATATACAGCTGCCTACCCCCTTCCTAAGTGCGGGTCCTAAATGAGCTTTTTTCTCTGTTCCCTCACCACAATCCAGATACCAGGAAGTACTTAATTTATTAAGCACTGCTTTTCTTAATCTCAGTGGAGATATTTACTGATAAACAGCTAGGTACGCAGTATGTTGATGTCGTTCCTAAATGAGCTTTTATCTCTCTCCCGTCACCACAAATCAGATTCTTCTGAGGAGTTCCCAGTACATTATCCTTTCCCCTGTGTAATTACCTTAACAAGCTCCAGCTGTTTTTATTCTCTGAAGTTTTACTCCCTGATATACAGCTGCCTACCCCCTTCGTAAGTGCAGGTCCTAAATGAGCGTTATTCTCTTTTCCCTCACCACAATCCAGATTCTTTTGGGGAGTTACCAGTACAGTAACCATACCAGGAAGTACCTAATTTATTAAGCTACTGCTTTTCTTAATCTCTGTGGAGATATTTACTGATAAACAGCTACCTACACAGCATGTTCATGTCGTTCTTATTTGAGCTTTTATCTCTCTTCCCTCACCACAAATCAGATTCTTCTGAGGAGTTCCCAGTACATTATCCTTTCCCCTGTGTAATTACCTTAACAAGCTCCAGCTGTTTTTATTCTCAGAAGGTTTACTCCCTGATATACAGCTGCCTACCCCCTTCGTAAGTGCAGGTCCTAAATGAGCTGTTTTCTCTGTTCCCTCACCACAATCCAGATTCTTTTGGGGAGTTACCAGTACAGTAACCATACCAGGAAGTACTTGATTCATTAAGCTACTGCTTTTCTTAATCTCAGTGGAGATATTTACTGATAAACAGCTACGTACGTGAGCATGTTCATGTCGTTCCTAAATGAGCTTTTATCTCTCTCCCCTCACCACAAATCAGATTCTTCTGAGGAGTTCCCAGTACATTATCCTTTCCCCTGTGTAATTACCTTAACAAGCTCCAGCTGTTTTTATTCTCAGAAGGTTTACTCCCTGATATACAGCTGCCTACCCCCTTCGTAAGTGCAGGTCCTAAATGAGCTTTTTTCACTGATCCCTCACCACAATCTAGATTCTTTTGGGGAGTTACCAGTACAGTAACCATACCAGGAAGTACTTAATTTATTAAGCTACTGCTTTTCTTAATCTCAGTGGAGATATTTACTGATAAACAGCTACCTAAGCAGCATGGTCTTGTCGTTCCTAAATGAGCTTTTATCTCTCTCCCCTCACCACAAATCAGATTCTTCTGAGGAGTTCCCAGTACATTATCCTTTCCCCTGTGTAATTACCTTAACAAGCTCCAGCTGTTTTTATTCTCAGAAGGTTTACTCCCTGATATACAGCTGCCTACCCCCTTCCTAAGTGCGGGTCCTAAATGAGCTTTTTTCTCTGTTCCCTCACCACAATCCAGATACCAGGAAGTACTTAATTTATTAAGCACTGCTTTTCTTAATCTCAGTGGAGATATTTACTGATAAACAGCTACCTACGCAGCATGTTCATGTCGTTCCTAAATGAGCTTTTATCTCCCTCCCCTCACCACAAATCAGATTCTTCTGAGGAGTTCCCAGTACATTATTCTTTCCCCTGTGTAATTACCTTAACAAGCTCCAGCTGTTTTTATTCTCAGGTTTACTCCCTGATATACAGCTGCCTACCCCCTTCGTAAGTGCAGGTCCTAAATGAGCTTTTTTCTCTGTTCCCTCACCACAATCCAGATTCTTTTGGGGAGTTACCAGTACAGTAACCATACCAGGAAGTACTTACTTTATTAAGCCACTGGTTTTCTTAATCTCAGTGGAGATATTTACTGATAAACAGCGACCTACGCAGCATGTTCATGTCGTTCCTAAATGATCTTTTATCTCTCTCCCCTCACCACAAATCAGATTCTTCTGAGGAGTTTCCAGTACATTATCATTTCCCCTGTGTAATTACCTTAACAAGCTCCAGCTGTTTTTATTCTCAGAAGGTTTACTACCTGATATACAGCTGCCTACCCCCTTCGTAAGTGGAGGTCCTAAATGAGCTTTTTTCTCTGTTCCCTCACCACAATCCAGATTCTTTTGGGGAGTTACCAGTACAGTAACCATACCAGGAAGTACTTCATTTATTAAGCTACTTCTTTTCTTAATCTCAGTGGAGATATTTAGTGATAAACAGCGACCTACGCAGCATGTTCATGTCGTTCCTAAATGATCTTTTATCTCTCTCCACTCACCACAAATCAGATTCATCTGAGGAGTTCCCAGTACATTATACTTTCCCCTGTGTAATTACCTTAACAAGCTCCAGGTGTTTTTATTCTCAGAAGGTTTACTCCCTGATATACAGCTGCCTACCCCCTTAGTAAGTGCAGGTCCTAAATGAGCTTTTTTCTCTGTTCCCTCACCACAATCCAGATTCTTTTGGGGAGTTTCCAGTACAGTAACCATACCAGGAAGTACTTAATTTATTAAGCTACTGCTTTTCTTAATCTCAGTGGAGTTATTTACTGATAAACAGCTACGTACCCAGCATGTTCATGTCGTTCCTAAATGAGCTTTTATCTCTCTCCCCTCACCACAAATCAGATTCTTCTGAGGAGTTCCCAGTGCATTATCCTTTCCACTGTGTAATTACCTTAACAAGCTCCAGCTGTTTTTATTCTCAGGTTTACTCCCTGATATACAGCTGCCTACCCACTTCGTAAGTGCAGGTCCTAAATGAGCTTTTTTCTCTGTTCCCTCACCACAATCCAGATTCTTTTGGGGAATTACCAGTACAGTAACCATACCAGGAAGTAATTAATTTATTAAGCTAATGCTTTTCTTAATCTCAGGGGAGATGTTTACTGATAAACAGCTATGTTCGTACCATGTTCATGTCGTTCCTAAATGAGCTTTAATCTCTCTCCCCTCACCACAAATCAGATTCTTCTGAGGAGTTCCCAGTACATTATCCTTTCCCATGTGTAATTACCTTAACAAGCTCCAGCTGTTTTTATTCTCAGAAGGTTTACTCCCTGATATACAGCTGCCTACCCCCTTCCTAAGTGCGGGTCCTAAATGAGCTTTTTTCTCTGTTCCCTCACCACAATCCAGATACCAGGAAGTACTTAATTTATTAAGCACTGCTTTTCTTAATCTCAGTGGAGATATTTACTGATAAACAGCTAGGTACGCAGTATGTTGATGTCGTTCCTAAATGAGCTTTTATCTCTCTCCCGTCACCACAAAACAGATTCTTCTGAGGAGTTCCCAGTACATTATCCTTTCCCCTGTGTAATTACCTTAACAAGCTCCAGCTGTTTTTATTCTCAAAAGGTTTACTCCCTGATATACAGCTGCCTACCCCCTTCGTAAGTGCAGGTCCTACATGAGCTTTTTTCTCTGTTCCCTCACCACAATCCAGATTCTTTTGGGGAGTTACCAGTACAGTAACCATACCAGGAAGTACTTAATTTATTAAGCTACTGCTTTTCTTAATCTCAGTGGAGATATTTACTGATAAACAGCTACCTACGCTGCATGTTCATGTCGTTCCTAAATGAGCTTTTATCTCTCTCCCCTCACCACAAATCAGATTCTTCTGAGGAGTTCCCAGTACATTATCCTTTCCCCTGTGTAATTACCTTAACAAGCTGCAGCTGTTTTTATTCTCAGAAGGTTTACTTCCTGATATACAGCTGCCTACCCCCTTCATAAGTGCAGGTCCTAAATGAGCTTTTTTCTCTGTTCCCTCACCACAATCGAGATTCTTTTGGAGAGTTACCAGTACAGTAACCATACCAGGAAGTACTTAATTCATTAAGCTACTGCTTTTCTTAATCTCAGTGGAGATATTTACTGATAAACAGCTACCTACGCAGCATGTTCATGTCGTTCCTAAATGAGCTTTTTTCTCTCTCCCCTCACCACAAATCAGATTCTTCTGAGGAGTTCCCAGTACATTATCCTTTCCCCTGTGTAATAACCTTAACAAGCTCCAGCTGTTTTTATTTTCAGAAGGTTTACTCCCTGATATACAGCTGCCTACCCCCTTTGTAAGTGCAGGTAGTAAATGAGCTTTTTTCTCTGTTCCGTCACCACAATCCAGATTCTTTTGGGGAGTTACCAGAACAGTAACCATACCAGGAAGTACTTAATTTATTAAGCTACTGCTTTTCTAAATCTCAGTTGAGATATTTACTGATAAACAGCTACCTACGCAGCATGTTCATGTTGTTCCTTAATGAGCTTTTATCTCTCTCCCCTCACCACAAATCAGATTCTTCTGAGGAGTTCCCAGTACATTATCCTTTCCCCTGTGTAATTACCTTAAGAAGCTCCAGCTGTTTTTATTCTCAGAAGTTTTACTCCGTGATATACAGCTGCCTACCCCCTTCGTAAGTGCAGGTCCTAAATGAGCTTTTTTCTCTGTTCCCTCACCACAATCCAGATTATTTTGGGGAGTTACCAGTACAGTAACCATACCAGGAAGTACTTAATTTATTAAGCTACTGCTTTTCTTAATCTCAGTGGAGATATTACTGATAAACAGCTACCTACGCAGCATGTTCATGTCGTTCCTAAATGAGCTTTAATCTCTCTCCCCTCACCACAATTCAGATTCTTCTGAGGAGTTCCCAGTACATTATCCTTTCCCCTGTGTAATTACCTTAACAAGCTCCAGCTGTTTTTATTCTCAGAAGGTTTACTCCCTGTTATACATCTGCCTACCCCTTCGTAAGTGCAGGTCGTAAATGAGCTTTTTTATCTGTTCCCTCAGCACAATCCAGATTCTTTTGGGGAGTTACCAGTACAGTAACCATACCAGGAAGTACTTAATTTATTAAGCTACTGCTTTTCTTAATCTCAGTGGAGATATTTACTGATAAACAGCTACCTACGCAGCATGTTCATGTCGTTCCTAAATGACCTTTTATCTCTCTCCGCTCACCACAAATCAGATTCTTCTGAGGAGTTCCCAGTACATTATCCTTTCCCCTGTGTAATTACCTTAACAAGCTCCAGCGGTTTTTATTCTCAGAAGGTTTACTCCCTGATATACAGCTGCCTACCCCCTTCGTAAGTGCAGGTCCTAAATGAGCTTTTTTCTCTGTTCCCTCACCACAATCCAGATTCTTTTGGGGAGTTACCAGTACAGTAACCATACCAGGAAGTACTTAATTTATTAAGCTACTGCTTTTCTTAATCTCAGTGGAGATATTACTGATAAACTGCTACCTACGCAGCATGTTCATGTCGTTCCAAAATGAGCTTTAATCTCTCTCCCCTCACCACAATTCAGATTCTTCTGAGGAGTTCCCAGTACATTATCCTTTCCCCTGTGTAATTACCTTAACAAGCTCCAGCTGTTTTTATTCTCAGAAGGTTTACTCCCTGTTATACAGCTGCCTACCCCCTTCGTAAGTGCAGGTCTTAAATGAGCTTTTTTCTCTGTTCCCTCACCACAATCCAGATTCTTTTGGGGAGTTACCAGTACAGTAACCATACCAGGAAGTACTTAATTTATTAAGCTACTGCTTTTCTTAATCTCAGTGGAGATATTTACTGATAAACAGCTACCTACGCAGCATGTTCATGTCGTTCCTAAATGAGCTTTTATCTCTCTCCCCTCACCACAAATCAGATTCTTCTGAGGAGTTCCCTGTACATTATCCTTTCCCCTGTGTAATTACCTAAACAAGCTCCAGCTGTTTTTATTCTCAGAAGGTTTACTCCCTGATATACAGCTGCCTACCCCCTTCGTAAGTGCAGGTCCTAAATGAGCTTTTTTCTCTGTTCCCTCACCACAATCCAGATTCTTTTGGGGAGTTACCAGTACCGTAACCAAACCAGGAAGTACTTACTTTATTAAGCTACTGCTTTTCTTAATCTCAGTGGAGATATTTACTGATAAACAGCTACCTACGCAGCATGTTCATGTCGTTCCTAAATGAGCTTTTATCTCTCACCCCTCACCACAAATCAGATTCTTCTGAGGAGTTCCCAGTACATTATCCTTTCCCCTGTGTAATTACCTTAACAAGCTCCAGCTGTTTTTATTCTCAGAAGGTTTACTCCCTGATATACAGCTGCCTACCCCCTTCGTAAGTGCAGGTCCTAAATGAGTTTTTTCTCTGTTCCCTCACCACAATCCAGATTCTTTTGGGGAGTTACCAGTACAGTAACCATACCAGGAAGTACTTAATTTATTAAGCTACTGCTTTTCTTAATCTCAGTGGAGATATTTACTGATAAACAGCTACCTATGCAGCATGTTCATTTCGTTCCCAAATGAGCTTTTATCTCTCTCCCCTCACCACAAATCAGATTCTTCTGAGGAGTTCCCAGTACATTATCCTTTCCCCTGTGTAATTACCTTAAGAAGCTCCAGCTGTTTTTATTCTCAGAAGGTTTACTCCCTGATATACAGCTGCCTACCCCCTTCGTAAGTGCAGGTCCTAAATGAGCTTTTTTCTCTGTTCCCTCACCACAATCCAGATTCTTTTGGGGAGTTACCAGTACAGTAACCATACCAGGAAATACTTAATTTATTAAGCTACTGCTTTTCTTAATCTCAGTGGAGATATTTACTGATAAACAGCTACCTACGCAGCATGTTCATGTCGTTCCTAAATGAGCTTTTATCTCTCTCCCCTCACCACAAATCAGATTCTTCTGAGGAGTTCCAAGTACATTATCCTTTCCCCTGTGTAATTACCTTAACAAGCTCCATCTCTTTTTATTCTCAGAAGGTTTACTCCCTGATATACAGCTGCCTACCCCCTTCGTAAGTGCAGGTCCTAAATGAGCTTTTTTCTCTGTTCCCTCACCACAATCCAGATTCTTTTGGGGAGTTACCAGTACAGTAACCATACCAGGAAGTACTTAATTTATTAAGCTACTGCTTTTCTTAATCTCAGTGGAGATATTTACTGATACACAGCTACATACGCAGCATGTTCATGTCGTTCCTAAATGAGCTTTTATCTCTCTCCCCTCACCACAAATCAGATTCTTCTGAGGAGTTCCCAGTACATTTTCCTTTCCCCTGTGTAATTACCTTAACAAGCTCCAGCTGTTTTTATTCTCAGAAGGTTTACTCCCTGATATACAGCTGCCTACCCCCTTCGTAAGTGCAGGTCCTAAATGAGCTTTTTTCTCTGTTCCCTCACCACAATCCAGATTCTTTTGGGGAGTTACCAGTACAGTAACCATACCAGGAAGTACTTAATTTATTAAGCTACTGCTTTTCTTAATCTCAGTGGAGATATTTACTGATAAACAGCTACCTACGCAGCATGTTTATGTCGTTCCTAAATGAGCTTTTATCTCTCTCCCCTCACCACAAATCAGATTCTTCTGAGGAGTTCCCAGTACATTATCCTTTCCGCTGTGTAATTACGTTAACAAGCTCCAGCTGTTTTTATTCTCAGAATGTTTACTCCCTGATATACAGCTGCCTACCCCCTTCGTAAGTGCAGGTCCTAAATGAGCTTTTTTCTCTGTTCCCTCACCACAATCCAGATTCTTTTGGGGAGTTAACAGTACAGTAACCATACCAGGAAGTACTTAATTCATTAAGCTACTGCTTTTCTTAATCTCAGTGGAGATATTTACTGATAAACAGCTACCTACGCAGCATGTTCATGTCGTTCTTAAATGAGCTTTTATCTCTCTCCCCTCAAAACAAATCAGATTCTTCTGAGGAGTTTCCAGTACATTATCCTGTCCCCTGTGTAATTACCTTAACAAGCTCCAGCTGTTTTATTTCTCAGAAGGTTTACTCCCAGATATACAGCTGCCTACCCCCTTCGTAAGTGTAGGTCCTAAATGAGCTTTTTTCTCTGTCCCCTCACCACAATCCAGATTCTTTTGGGGAGTTACCAGTACAGTAACCATACCAGGAAGTACTTAATTTATTAAGCTACTGCTTTTCTTAATCTCAGTGGAGATATTTACTGATAAATAGCTACCTACGCACATGTTCATGTCGTTCCTAAATGAGCTTTTATCTCTCTCCCCTCACCACAAATCAGATTCTTCTGAGGAGTTCCCAGTACATTATCCTTTCCCCTGTGTAATTACCTTAACAAGCTCCAGCTGTTTTTATTCTCAGAAGGTTTACTCCCTGATATACACCTGCCTACCCACTTCGTAAGTGCAGGTCCTAAATGAGCTTTTTTCTCTGTTCCCTCACCACAATCCAGATTCTTTTGGGGAGTTACCAGTACAGTAACCATACCAGGAAGTACTTAATTTATTAAGCTACTGCTTTTCTTAATCTCAGTGGAGATATTTACTGATAAACAGCTACCTACGCAGCATGTTCATGTCGTTCCTAAATGAGCTTTTATCTCTCTCCCCTCACCACAAATCAGATTCTTCTGAGGAGTTCCCAGTACACTATCCTTTCCCCTGTGTAATTACCTTAACAAGCTCCAGCTGTTTTTATTCTCAGAAGGTTTACTCCCTGATATACAGCTGCCTACCGCCTTCGTAAGTGCAGCTCCCAAATGAGCTGTTTTCTCTGTTCCCTCACCACAATCCAGATTCTTTTGGGCAGTTACCAGTACAGTAACCATACCAGGAAGTACTTAATTTATTAAGCTACTGCTTTTCTTAATCTCAGTGGAGATATTTACTGATAAACAGCTACCTACGCAGTATGTTCATGTGGTTCCTAAATGAGCTTTTATCTCTCTCCCCTCACCACAAATCAGATTCTTCTGAGGAGTTCCCAGTACATTAATCTTTCCCCTGTGTAATTACCTTAACAAGCTCCAGCTGTTTTTATTCTCAGAAGGTTTACTCCCTGATATACAGCTGCCTACCACCTTCGTAAGTGCAGGTCCTAAATGAGCTTTTTTCTCAGTTCCCTCACCACAATCCAGATTCTTTTGGGGAGTTACCAGTACAGTAACCATACCAGGAAGTACTTAATTTATTAAGCTACTGCTTTTCTTAATCTCAGTGGAGATATTTACTGATAAACAGCTACCTACACAGCATGTTCATGTCGTTCCTAAATGAGCTTTTATCTCTCTCCCCTCACCACAAATCAGATTCTTCTGAGGAGTTCCCAGTACATTATCCTTTCCCCTGTGTAATTACTTAACAAGCTCCCGCTGTTTTTATTCTCAGAAGGTTTACTCCCTGATATACAGCTGCCTACTCCCTTCATAAGTGCAGGTCTTAAATGAGCTTTTTTCTCTGTTCCTTCACCACAATCCAGATTCTTTTGGGGAGTTACCAGTACAGTAACCATACCAGGAAGTACTTAATTTATTAAGCTACTGCTATTCTTAATCTCAGTGGAGATATTTACTGATAAACAGCTACCTACGCAGCATGTTCATGTCGTTCCTAAATGAGCTTTTATCTCTCTCCCCACACCACAAATCAGATTCTTCTGAGGAGTTCCCAGTACATTATCGTTTCCCCTGTGTAATTACCTTAACAAGCTCCAGCTGTTTTTATTCTCAGAACGTTTACTCCCTGATATACAGCTGCCTACCGCCTTCGTAAGTGCAGGTCCTAAATGAGCTTTTTTCTCTGTTCCCTCACCACAATCCAGATTATTTTGGGGTGTTACCAGTACAGTAACCATACCAGGAAGTACTTAATTTATTAAGCTACTGCTTTTCTTAATCTTAGTGGAGATATTTACTGATAAACAGCTACCTACGCAGCATGTTCATGTCGTTCTTAAATGAGCTTTTATCTCTCTCCCCTCACCACAAATCAGATTCTTCTGAGGAGTTCCCAGTACATTATCCTTTCCCCTGTGTAATTTCCTTAACATGCTCCTGGTGTTTTTATTCTCAGAAGGTTTACTCCCTGATATAGAGATGCCTACCCCCTTCGTAAGTGCAGGTCCTAAATGAGCTTTTTTCTCTGTTGTCTCACGACAATCCAGATTCTTTTGGGGAGTTACCAGTACAGTAACCATACCAGGAATTACTTAATTAATTAAGCTACTGCTTTTCTTAATCTCAGTGGAGATATTTACTGATAAACAGCTACCTACGCAGCATGTTCATGTCGTTCCTAAATGAGCTTTTATCTATCTCCCCTCACCACAAATCAGATTCTTCTGAGGAGTTCCCAGTACATTATCCTGTCCCCTGTGTAATTACCTTAAGAAGCTCCAGCTGTTTTTATTCTCAGAAGTTTTAATCCGTGATATACAGCTGCCTACCCCCTTCGTAAGTGCAGGTCCTAAATGAGCTTTTTTCTCTGTTCCCTCACCACAATCCAGATTCTTTTGGGGAGTTACCAGTACAGTCACCATACCAGGAAGTACTTAATTTATTAAGCTTCTGCTTTTCTTAATCTCAGTGGAGATATTAACTGATAAACAGCTACCTACGCAGCATGTTCATGTCTTTCCTAAATGAACTTTTATCTCTCTCCACTCACCACAAATCAGATTCTTCTGAGGAGTTCCCAGTACATTATCCTTTCCCCTGTGTAATTACCTTAACAAGCTCCAGCTGTTTTTATTCTCAGAAGGTTTACTCCCTGATATACAGCTGCCTAACCCCTTCTTAAGTGCAGGTCCTAAATGAGCTTTTTTCTCTGTTCCCTCACCACAATCCAGATACTTTTGGGGAGTTACCAGTACAGTAACCATACCAGGAAGTACTTAATTTATTAAGCTACTGCTTTTCTTAATCTCAGTGGAGATATTACCTGATAAACAGCTACCTACGCAGCATGTTCATGTCGTTCCTAAATGAGCTTTTATCTCTCTCCCCTCACCACAAATCAGATTCTTCTGAGGAGTTCCCAGTACATTATCCTTTCCCCTGTGTAATTACCTTAACAAGCTCCAGCTGTTTTTGTTCTCAGAAGGTTTACTCCCTGATATACAGCTGCCTACCCCCTTCGTAAGTGCAGGTCCTAAATGAGCTTTTTTCTCTGTTCCCTCATCACAATCCAGATTCTTTTGGGGAGTTACCAGTACAGTAACCATACCAGGAAGTACTTAATTTATTAAGCTACTGCTTTTCTTAATCTCAGTGGAGATATTTACTGATAAAGAGCTACCTATGCAGCATGTTCATGTCGTTCCTAAATGAGCTTTTATCTCTCTCCCCTCACCACAAATCAGATCCTTCTGAGGAGTTCCCGGTACATTATCCTTTCCCCTGTGTAATTACCTTAACAAGCTCCAGCTGTTTTTATTCTCAGAAGGTTTACTCCCTGATATACAGCTGCCTACCCCCTTCGTAAGTGCAGGTCCTAAATGAGCTTTTTTCTCTGTTCTCTCACCACAATCCATATTCTTTTGGGGAGTTACCAGTACAGTAACCATACCAGGAAGTACTTAATTTATTAAGCTACTGCTTTTCTTAATCTCAGTGGAGATATTTACTGATAAACAGCTACCTACGCAGCATGTTCATGTCGTTCCTAAATGAGCTTTTATCTCTCTCCCCTCACCACAAATCAGATTCTTCTGAGGAGTTCCCAGTACATTATCCTTTCCCCTGTGTAATTACCTTAACAAGCTCCAGCTGTTTTTATTCTCAGAAGGTTTACTCCCTGATATACAGCTGGCTAACCCCTTCGTAAGTGCAGGTCCTAAATGAGCTTTTTTCTCTGTTCCCTCACCACAATCCAGATTCTTTTGGGGAGTTATCAGTACAGTAACCATACCAGGAAGTACTAAATTTATTAAGCTACTGCTTTTCTTAATCTCAGTGGAGATATTTACTGATAAACAGCTACCTATGCAGCATGTTCATGTCGTTCCTAAATGACCTTTTATCTCTCTCCCCTCACCACAAATCAGATTCTTCTGAGGAATTCCCAGTACATTATCCTTTCCCCTGTGTAATTCCCTTAACAAGCTCCAGCTGTTTTTATTCTCAGAAGGTTTACTCCCTGATATACAGCTGCCTACCCCCTTCGTAAGTGCAGATCCTAAATGAGCTTTTTTCTCTGTTCCCTCACCACAATCTATATTTTTTGGGGAGTTACCAGTACAGTATCCATACCAGGAAGTACTTAATTTATTACGCTACTGCTTTTCTTATTCTCAGTGGAGATATTTACTGATAAACAGCTATATATGCAGCATGTTCATGTCGTTCCTAACTGAGCTTTTATCTCTCTCCCCTCACCACAAATCAGATTCTTCTGAGGAGTTCCCAGTACATTATCCTTTCCCCTGTGTAATTACCTTAACAAGCTCCAGCTGTTTTTATTCTCAGAAGGTTTACTCCTTGATATACAGCTGCCTACCCCCTTCGTAAGTGCAGGTCCTAAATGATCTTTTTTCTCTGTTCCCTCATCACAATCCAGATTCTTTTGGGGAGTTACCAGTACAGTAACCATACCAGGAAGTACTTAATTTATTAAGCTACTGCTTTTCTTAATCTCAGTGGAGATATTTACTGATAAACAGCCACCTACGCAGCATGTTCATGTCGTTCCTAAATGAGCTTTTATCTCTCTCCCCTCACCACAAATCAGATTCTTCTGAGGAGCCTCCAGTACATTATCCTTTCCCCTGTGTAATTATCTTAACTAGCTCCAGCTGTTTTCATTCTCAGAAGGTTTACTCCCTGATATACAGCTGCCTAACCCCTTCGTAATTGCAGGTCCTAAATGAGCTTTTTTCTCTCTTCCCTCACCGCAATCCAGATTCTTTTGGGGAGTTACCAGAACAGTAACCATACCAGGAAGTGCTTTATTTATTAAGCTACTGCTTTTCTTAATCTCAGTGGATATATTTACTGATAAAGAGCTACCTACGCAGCATGTTCATGTCGTTCCTAAATGAGCATTTATCTCTCTCCCCTCACCACGAATCAGATTCTTCTGAGGAGTTCCCAGTACATTATCCTTTCCCTTGTGTAATTACCTTAACAAGCTCCAGCTGTTTTTATTCTAAGAAGGTTTACTCCCTGATATACAGCTGCCTACCCCCTTCGTAAGTGCAGGTCCTAAATGAGCTTTTTTCTCTGTTCCCTCACCACAATCCAGATTCTTTTGGGGAGTTACCAGTAGAGTAACCATACCAGGAAGTACTTAATTTATTAAGCTACTGCTTTTCTTAATCTCTTTGGAGATATTTACTGATAAACAGCTACGTACGCAGCATGTTCATGTCGTTCCTAAATGAGCTTTTATCTCTCTCCCCTCACCACAAATCTGATTCTTCTGAGGAGTTCCCAGTACATTATCCTTTCCCCTGTTTAATTACCTTAAGAAGCTCCAGCTGTTTTTATTCTCAGAAGGTTTACTCCCTGATATACTGCTGCCTACCCCCTTCGTAAGTGCAGGTCCTAAATGAGCTTTTTTCTCTGTTCCCTCACCACAATCCAGATTTTTTTGGGGAGTTACCAGTACAGTAACCATACCAGGAAGTACTTTATTTATTAAGCTACTGCTTTTCTTAATCTCAGTGGAGATATTTACTGATAAACAGCTACCTACGCAGCATGTTCATGTCGTTCCTAAATGAGCTTTTGTCTCTCTCCCCTCACCACAAATCAGATTCTTCTGAGGAGTTCCCAGTACATTATCGTTTCCCCTGTGTAATTACCTTAACAAGCTCCAGCTGTTTTTATTCTCAGAAGGTTTACTCCCTGATATACAGCTGCCTACCCTCTTCGTAAGTGCAAGTCCTAAATGAGCTTTTTTCTCTGTTCCCTCACCACAACCCAGATTCTTTTGGGGAGTTACCAGTACAGTAACCATACCAGGAAGTACTTAATTTATTAAGCTACTGCTTTTCTTAATCTCAGTGGAGATATTTACTGATAAACAGCTACCTACAGAGCATGTTCATGTCGTTCCTAAATGAGCTTTTATCTCTCTCGCCTCACAACAAATCAGATTCTTCTGAGGAGTTCCCAGTACATTATCCTTTCCCCTGTGTAATTACCTTAACAAGCTCCAGCTGTTTTTATTCTCAGAAGGTTTACTCCCTGATATACAGCTGCCTACCCCTTTCGTAAGTGGAGGTCCTAAATGAGCTTTTTTCTCTGTTCCCTCACCACAATCCAGATTCTTTTGGGGAGTTACAAGTACAGTAACCACACCAGGAAGTACTTAAGTTATTAAGCTACTGCTTTTCTTAATCTCAGTGGAGATATTTACTGATAAACAGCTACCTACGCAGCATGTTCATGTCGTTCTTAAATGAGCTTTTATCTCTCTCCCCTCACCACAAATCAGATTCTTCTGAGGAGTTCCCAGTACATTATCCTTTCCACTGTGTAATTACCTTAACATGCTCCAGCTGTTTTTATTCTCAGAAGGTTTACTCCCTGATATACAGCTGCCTACCCCTTTCGTAAGTGCAGGTCCTAAATGAGCTTTTTTCTCTGTTACCTCACCACAATCCAGATTCTTTTGGGGAATTACCAGTACAGTAACCATACCAGGAAGTACTTAATTTATTAAGCTACTGCTTTTCTTAATTTCAGTGGAGATATTTGCTGATAAACAGCTACCTAGGCAGCATGTTCATGTCGTTCCTAAATGAGCTTTTATCTCTCTCGCCTCACCAAAAATCAGATTCTTCTGAGGAGTTCCCAGTACATTATCCTTTCCCCTGTGTAATTTCCTTAACAAGCTCCAGCTGTTTTTATTCTCAGAAGGTTTACTCCCTGATATCCAGCTGCCTACCCCCTTCATAAGTGCAGGTCCTAAATGAGCTTTTTTCTCTGTTCCCTCACCACAATCCAGATTCTTTTGGGGAGTTACCAGTACAGTAACCATACCAGGAAGTACTTAATTTATTAAGCTACTGCTTTTCTTAATCTCAGTGGAGATATTTACTGATAAACAGCTACCTACGCAGCATGTCCATGTCGTTCATAAATGAGCATTTATCTCTCTCCCCTCACCACAAATCAGATTCTTCTGAGGAGTTCCCAGTACATTATCTTTTCCCCTGTGTAATTACCTTAACAAGCTCCAGCTGTTTTTATACTCAGAAGGTTTACTCCCTGATATACTGCTGCCTACCCCCTTCGTAAATGCAGGTAATAAATGAGCTTTTTTCTCTGTTCCATAACCACAATCCAGATTCTTTTGGGGAGTTACCAGTACAGTAACCATACCAGGAAGTACTTAATTTATTAAGCTACTGCTTTTCTTAATCTCAGTGGAGATATTTACTGATAAACAGCTACCTACGCAGCATGTTCACGTCGTTCTTAAATGAGCTTTTATCTCTCTCCCCACACCACAAATCAGATTCTTCTGAGGAGTTCCCGGTACATTATCCTTTCCCCTGTGTAATTACCTTAACAAGCTCCAGCTGTTTTTATTCTCAGAAGGTTTACTCCCTGATATACAGCTGCCTACAACGTTCGTAAGTGCAGGTCCTAAATGAGCTTTTTTCTCTGTTCCCTCACCACAATCCAGGTTCTTTTGGGGAGTTACCAGTACAGTAACCATACCAGGAAGTACTTAATTTATTAAGATACTGCTTTTCTTAATCACAGTGGAGATATTTACTGATAAACAGCTACGTATGCAGCATGTTCATGTCGTTCCTAAATGAGCTTTTATCTCTCTCCCCTCACCACAAATCTGATTCTTCTGAGGAGTTCCCAGTACATTATCCTTTCCTCTTTTTAATTACCTTAAGAAGCTCCAGCTGTTTTTATTCTCAGAAGGTTTACTCCCTGATATACTGCTGCCTACCCCCTTCGTAAGTGCAGGTCCTTAATGAGCTTTTTTCTCTGTTCCCTCACCACAATCCAGATTTTTTTGGGGAGTTACCAGTACAGTAACCATACCAGGAAGTACTTTATTTATTAAGCTACTGCTTTTCTTAATCTCAGTGGAGATATTTACTGATAAACAGCTACCTACGCAGCATGTTCATGTCGTTCCTAAATGAGCTTTTATCTCTCTCCCCTCACCACAAATCAGATTCTTCTGAGGAGATCCCAGTACATTATCGTTTCCCCTGTGTAATTACCTAAACAAGCTCCAGCTGTTTTTATTCTCAGAAGGTTTACTCCCTGATATACAGCTGCCTACCCCCTTCGTAAGTGCAGGTCCTAAATGAGCTTTTTTCTCTGTTCCCTCACCACAACCCAGATTCTTTTGGGGAGTTACCAGTACAGTAACCATACCAGGAAGTACTTAATTTATTAAGCTACTGCTTTTCTTAATCTCAGTGGAGATATTTACTGATAAACAGCTACCTACGGAGCATGTTCATGTCGTTCTTAAATGAGCTTTTATCTCTCTCCCCTCACCACAAATCAGATTCTTCTGAGGAGTTCCCAGTAAATTATCCTTTCCCCTGTGTAATTACTTTAACAAGCTCCAGCTGTTTTTATTCTCAGAAGGTTTACTCCCTGATATACAGCTGCCTACCCCTTTCGTAAGTGCAGGTCAAAAATGAGCTTTTTTCTCTGTTCCCACACCACAATCCAGATTCTTTTGGGGAGTTACAAGTACAGTAACCACACCAGGAAGTACTTAAGTTATTAAGCTACTGCTTTTCTTAATCTCAGTGCAGATATTTACTGATAAACAGCTACCTACGCATCATGTTCATGTCGTTCTTAAATGAGCTTTTATCTCTCCCCACTCACCGCAAATCAGATTCTTCTGAGGAGTTCCCAGTACATTATACTTTCCACTGTGTAATTACCTTAACATGCTCCAGCTGTTTTTATTCTCAGAAGGTTTACTCCCTGATATACAGCTGCCTACCCCTTTCGTTGCAGGTCCAAAATGAGCTTTTTTCTCTGTTCCCTCACCGCAATCCAGATTCTTTTGGGGAATTACCAGTACAGTAACCATACCAGGAAGTACTTAATTTATTAAGCTACTGCTTTTCTTAATTTCAGTGGAGATATTTGCTGATAAACAGCTACATAGGCAGCATGTTCATGTCGTTCCTAAATGAGCTTTTATCTCTCTCGCCTCACCACAAATCAGATTCTTCTGAGGAGTTCCCAGTACATTATCCTTTCCCCTGTGTAATTTCCTTAACAAGCTCCAGCTGTTTTTATTCTCAGAAGGTTTACTCCCTGATATCCATCTGCCTACCCCCTTCGTAAGTGCAGGTCCTAAATGAGCTTTTTTCTCTGTTCCCTCACCACAATCCAGATTCTTTTGGGCAGTTACCACTACAGTAACCATACCAGGAAGTACTTAATTTATTAAGCTACGGCTTTTCTTAATCTCAGTGGAGATATTTACTGATAAACAGCTACCTACGCAGCATGTTCACGTCGTTCTTAAATGAGCTTTTATCTCTCTCCCCACACCACAAATCAGATTCTTCTGAGGAGTTCCCGGTACATTATCCTTTCCCCTGTGTAATTACCTTAACAAGCTCCAGCTGTTTTTATTCTCAGAAGGTTTACTCCCTGATATACAGCTGCCTACAACGTTCGTAAGTGCAGGTCCTAAATGAGCTTTTTTCTCTGTTCCCTCACCACAATCCAGGTTCTTTTGGGGAGTTACCAGTACAGGAACCATACCAGGAAGTACTTAATTTATTAAGATACTGCTTTTCTTAATCTCAGTGGAGATATTTACTGATAAACAGCTACGTATGCAGCATGTTCATGTCGTTCCTAAATGAGCTTTTATCTCTCTCCCCTCACCACAAATCTGATTCTTCTGAGGAGTTCCCAGTACATTATCCTTTCCTCTTTTTAATTACCTTAAGAAGCTCCAGCTGTTTTTATTCTCAGAAGGTTTACTCCCTGATATACTGCTGCCTACCCCCTTCGTAAGTGCAGGTCCTTAATGAGCTTTTTTCTCTGTTCCCTCACCACAATCCAGATTTTTTTGGGGAGTTACCAGTACAGTAACCATACCAGGAAGTACTTTATTTATTAAGCTACTGCTTTTCTTAATCTCAGTGGAGATATTTACTGATAAACAGCTACCTACGCAGCATGTTCATGTCGTTCCTAAATGAGCTTTTATCTCTCTCCCCTCACCACAAATCAGATTCTTCTGAGGAGATCCCAGTACATTATCGTTTCCCCTGTGTAATTACCTAAACAAGCTCCAGCTGTTTTTATTCTCAGAAGGTTTACTCCCTGATATACAGCTGCCTACCCCCTTCGTAAGTGCAGGTCCTAAATGAGCTTTTTTCTCTGTTCCCTCACCACAACCCAGATTCTTTTGGGGAGTTACCAGTACAGTAACCATACCAGGAAGTACTTAATTTATTAAGCTACTGCTTTTCTTAATCTCAGTGGAGATATTTACTGATAAACAGCTACCTACGGAGCATGTTCATGTCGTTCTTAAATGAGCTTTTATCTCTCTCCCCTCACCACAAATCAGATTCTTCTGAGGAGTTCCCAGTAAATTATCCTTTCCCCTGTGTAATTACTTTAACAAGCTCCAGCTGTTTTTATTCTCAGAAGGTTTACTCCCTGATATACAGCTGCCTACCCCTTTCGTAAGTGCAGGTCAAAAATGAGCTTTTTTCTCTGTTCCCTCACCACAATCCAGATTCTTTTGGGGAGTTACAAGTACAGTAACCACACCAGGAAGTACTTAAGTTATTAAGCTACTGCTTTTCTTAATCTCAGTGCAGATATTTACTGATAAACAGCTACCTACGCATCATGTTCATGTCGTTCTTAAATGAGCTTTTATCTCTCTCCCCTCACCACAAATCAGATTCTTCTGAGGAGTTCCCAGTACATTATACTTTCCACTGTGTAATTACCTTAACATGCTCCAGCTGTTTTTATTCTCAGAAGGTTTACTCCCTGATATACAGCTGCCTACCCCTTTCGTTGCACGTCCAAAATGAGCTTTTTTCTCTGTTCCCTCACCGCAATCCAGATTCTTTTGGGGAATTACCAGTACAGTAACCATACCAGGAAGTACTTAATTTATTAAGCTACTGCTTTTCTTAATTTCAGTGGAGATATTTGCTGATAAACAGCTACATAGGCAGCATGTTCATGTCGTTCCTAAATGAGCTTTTATCTCTCTCGCCTCACCACAAATCAGATTCTTCTGAGGAGTTCCCAGTACATTATCCTTTCCCCTGTGTAATTTCCTTAACAAGCTCCAGCTGTTTTTATTCTCAGAAGGTTTACTCCCTGATATCCATCTGCCTACCCCCTTCGTAAGTGCAGGTCCTAAATGAGCTTTTTTCTCTGTTCCCTCACCACAATCATGATTCTTTTGGGGAGTTACCAGTACAGAAACCATACCAGGAAGTACTGAATTTATTAAGCTACTGCTTTTCTTAATCTCAGTGGAGATGTTACGTGATAAACAGCTACATACGCAGCATGTTCATGTCGTTCCTAAATGAGCTTTTATCTCTCTCCCCTCACCACAAATCAGATGATTCTGAGGAGTTCCCACTACATTATCCTTTCCCCTGTGTAATTACCTTAACAAGCTCCAGCTGTTTGTATTCTCAGAAGGTTTACTCCCTGATATACAGCTGCCTAACCCCTTCGTAAGTGCAGGTCCTAAATGAGCTTTTTTCTCTGTTCCCTCACCACAATCCAGATTCTTTTGGGGAGTTACCAGTACCGTAACCATACCAGGAAGTACTTAATTTACTAAGCTACTGCTTTTCTTAATCTCAGGGGAGATATTTACTGATAAACAGCTACCTACCCAGCATGTTCATGTCGTTCCTAAATGAGCTTTTATCTCTCTCCCCTCACCACAAATCAGATTCTTCTGAGGAGTTCCCAGTACATTATCCTTTCCCCTGTGTAATTACCTTAACAAGCTCCAGCTGTTTTTATTCTCAGAAGGTTTACTCCCTGATATACAGCTGCCTACCCCCTTCGTAAGTGCAGGTCCTAAATGAGCTTTTTTCTCTGTGCCCTCACCAGAATCCAGATTCTTTTGGGGAGTTACCAGTACTGTAACCATACCAGGAAGTACTTAATTTATTAAGCTACTGCTTTTCTTAATCTCAGTGGAGATATTTACTGATAAACAGCAACCTACGCAGCATGTTGATGTCGTTCCTAAATGAGCTTTTATCTCTCTCCCCTCACCACAAATCAGATTCTTCTGAGGAGTTCCCAGTACATTATCCTTTCCCCTGTGTAATTACCTTAACAAGCTCCAGCTGTTTTTTCTCAGAAGGTTTACTCCCTGATATACAGCTGCCTACCCCTTTAGTAAGTGCAGGTCCTAAATGAGCTTTTTTCTCTGTTCCCTCACCACAATCCAGATTCTTTTGGGGAGTTACCAGTACAGTAACCGTACCAGGAAGTACTTAATTTATTAAGCTACTGCTTTTCTTAATCTCAGTGGAGATATTTACTGATAAACAGCTACCTACGCAGCATGTTCATGTCGTTCCTAAATGAGCTTTTATCTCTCTCCCCTCACCACAAATCAATTTTTCTGAGGAGTTCCCAGTACATTATCCTTTCCCCTGTGTAATTACCTTAACAAGCTCCAGCTGTTTTTATTCTCAGAAGGTTTACTCCCTGATATACAGCTGCCTACCCCCTTCGTAAGTGCAGGTCCTAAATGAGCTTTTTTCTCTGTTCCCTCACCACAATCCAGATTCTTTTGTGGAGTTACCAGTACAGTAAACATACCAGGAAGTACTTAATTTATTAAGCTACTGCTTTTCTTAATCTCAGTGGAGATATTTACTGATAAACAGCTACCTACGCAGCATGTTCATGTCGTTCTTAAATGAGCTTTTATCTCTCTCCCCTCACCACAAATCAGATTCTTCTGAGGAGTTCCCAGTACATTATCCTTTCCCCTGTGTAATTACCTTAACATGTTACAGCTGTTTTTATTCTCAGACGATTTACTCCCTGATATACAGGTGACTACCCCCTTCGTAAGTGCAGGTCCTAAATGAGCTTTTTTCTCTGTTCCCTCACCACAATCCAGATTCATTTGGGGAGTTACCAGTAGAGTAACCAAACCAGGAAGTACTTAATTTATTAAGCTACTTCTTTTCTTAATCTCAGTGGAGATATTTACTGATAAACAGCTACCTACGCAGCATGTTCATGTCGTTCCTAAATGAGCTTTTATCTCTCTCCCCTCACCACAAATCAGATTCCTCAGAGGAGTTCCCAGTACATTATCCTTTCCCCTGTGTAATTACCTTAACAAGCTCCAGCTGTTTTTATTCTCAGAAGGTTTACTCCCTGATATACAGCTGCCTACCCCCTTCGTAAGTGCAGGTCCTAAATGAGCTTTTCTCTTTGTTCCCTCACAACAATCCAGATTCTTTTGGGGAGTTACCAGTACAGTAACCATACCAGGAAGTACTTAATTTATTAAGCTACTGCTTTTCTTAATCTCAGTGGAGATATTTACTGATAAACAGCTACCTACGCAGCATGTTCATGTCGTTCCTAAATGAGCTTTTATCTCTCTCCCCTCACCACAAATCAGATTCTCCCGAGGAGTTCCCAGTACATTATCCTTTCCCCTGTGTAATTACCTTAACAAGCTCCAGCTGTTTTTATTCTCAGAAGGTTTACTCCCTGATATACAGCTGCCTAGCCCCTTCGTAAGTGCAGGTCCTAAATGAGATTTTTTCTCTGTTCCCTCACCACAATCCGATTCTTTGGGGAGTCACCATTACAGTAACCATACCAGGAAGTACTTAATTTATTAAGCTACTGCTTTTCTTAATCTCAGTGGAGATATTTACTGATAAACAGCTACCTAGCAGCATGTTCATGTCGTTCCTAAATGAGCTTTTTTCTCTCTCCCCTCACCACAAATCAGATTCTTCTGAGCAGTTCCCAGTACATTATCCTTTCCCCTGTGTAATTACCTTAACAAGCTACAGCTGTTTTTATTCTCAGAAGGTTTACTCCCTGATATACAGCTGCCTACCCCCTTCGAAAGTGCAGGTCCTAAATGAGCTTTTTTCTCTGTTCCCTCACCACAATCCGGACTCTTTCGGGAGTTACCAGTACAGTATCCATTCCTGGAAGTACTTAATTTATTAAGCTACTGCTTTTCTTAATCTTAGTGGAGATATTTACTGATAAACAGCTACCTACTCATCATGTTCATGTCGTTCCTAAATGAGCTTTTATCTCTCTCCCCTCACCACAAATCAGATTCTTCTGAGGAGTTCCCAGTACATTATCCTTTCCCCTGTGTAATTTCCTTAACAAGCTCCAGCTGTTTTTATTCTCAGAAGGTTTACTCCCTGATATACAGCTGCCTACCCCCTTCGTAAGTGCAGGTCCTAAATGAGCTTTTTTCTCTGTTCCCTCACCACAATCCAGATTCTTTTGGGGAGTTACCAGTACAGTAACCATACCAGGAAGTACTTAATTTATTAAGCTACTGCTTTTCTTAATCTCAGTGGAGATATTTACTGATAAACAGCTACCTACGCAGCATGTTCATGTCGTTCGTAAATGAGCTTTTATCTCTCTCCCCTCACCACAAATCAGATCCTTCGGAGGAGTTCCCAGTACATTATCCTTTCCCCTGTATAATTACCTTAACAAGCTCCAGCTGTTTTTATTCTCAGAAGGTTTACTCCCTGATATACAGCTACCTAACCCTTCGTAAGTGCAGGTCCTAAATGAGCTTTTTTCTCTGTTCCCTCACCACAATCCAGATTCTTTTGGGGAGTTACCAGTACAGTAACCATACCAGGAAGTACTTAATTTATTAAGCTACTGCTTTTCTTAATCTCAGTGGAGATATTTACTGATAAACAGCTACCTAAGCAGCATGGTCATGTCGTTCCTAAATTAGCTTTTATCTCTCTCCCGTCACCACAAATCAGATTCTTCTGAAGAGTTCCCAGTACATTATCATTTCCCGTGTGTAATTACCTTAACAAGCTCCAGCTGTTTTTATTCTCAGAAGGTTTACTCCCTGATATACAGCTGACTACCCCCTTCGTAAGTGCAGGCCCTAAATGAGCTTTTTTCTCTGTTCCCTCACCACAATCCAGATTCTTTTGGGGAGTTACCAGTACAGTAACCATACCAGGAAGTACTTCACTTATGAAGCTACTGCTTTTCTTAATCTTAGTGGAGATATTTACTGATCAACATTTACCTACGCAGCATGTACATGTCGTTCATAAATGAGCTTTTATCTCTCTCCCTTCACCACAAATCAGATTCTTCTGAGGAGTTCCCAGTACATAATCATTTCCCCTGTGTAATTACCTTAACAAGCTCCAGCTGTTTTTATTCTCAGAAGGTTTACTCCCTGATATACAGCTGCCTACCCCCTTCGTAAGTGCAGGTCCTAAATGAGCTTTTTTCGGTGTTCCCTCACCACAATCCGGATTCTATTGGGAGTTACCAGTACAGTATCCATTCCGGGAAGTACTTAATTTATTAAGCTACTGCTTTTCTTAATCTCAGTGGAGATATTTACTGATAAACAGCTACCTAAGCAGCATGGTCATGTCGTTCCTAAATGAGCTTTTATCTCTCTCCCCTCACCACAAATCAGATTCTTCTGAGGAGTTCCCCGTACATTATCCTTTCCCCTGTGTAATTACCTTAACAAGCTCCAGCTGTTTTTATTCTCAGAAGGTTTACTCCCTGATATACAGCTGCCTACCCCCTTCGTAAGTGCAGGTCCTAAATGAGCTTTTTTCTCTGTTCCCTCACCACAATCCAGGTTCTTTTGGGGAGTTACCAGTACAGTAACCATAACACGAAGTTCTTCACTTATAAAGCTACTGCTTTTCTTAATCTCAGTGGAGATATTTACTGATAAACAGCTACCTACGCAGCATGTTCATGTCGTTCCTAAATGAGCTTTTATCTCTCTCCACTCACCACAAATCAGATTCTTCTGAGGAGTTCCCAGTACATTATCCTTTCCCCTGTGTAATTACCTTAACAAGTTCCAGCTGTTTTTATTCTCAGAAGGTTTACTCCGTGATATACAGCTGCCCACACCCTTCGTAAGTGCAGGTCCTAAATGAGCTTTTTTCTCTGTTCCCTCACCACAATCCAGGTTCTTTTGGGGAGTTACCAGTACAGTAACCATACCAGGAAGTACTTAATTTATTAAGCTACTGCTTTTCTTAATCTCAGTGGAGATATTTACTGATAAACAGCTACCTACGCAACATGTTCATGTCGTTCCTAAATGAGCTTTTATCTCTCTCCCCTCACCACAAATCAGATTCTTCTGAGGTGTTCCCGGTACATTATCCTTTCACCCGTGTAATTACCTTAACAAGCTCCAGCTGTTTTTATTCTCAGAAGGTTTACTCCCTGATATACAGCTGCCTACCCCCTTCGTGAGTGCACTTCCTAAATGAGCTTTATTCTCTGTTCCCTCACCACAACCCAGATTCTTTTGGGGAGTTACCAGTACAGTAACCATACCAGGAAGTACTTAATTTATTAAGCTACTGCTTTTCTTAATCTCAGTGGAGATATTTACTGATAAACAGCTACCTACGCAGCATGTTCATGTCGTTCCTAAATGAGCTATTATCTCTCTCCCCTCACAACAAATCAGATTCTTCTGAGGAGTTCCCAGTACATTATCCTTTCCCCTGTGTAATTACCTTAACAAGCTCCAGCTGTTTTTATTCTCAGAAGGTTTACTCCCTGATATACTGCTGCCTACCCCCTTAATAAGTGCAGGTCCTAAATGAGCTTTTTTCTCCGTTCCCTCACCACAATCAAGATTCTTTTGGGGAGTTACCAGTACAGTAACCATACCAGGAAGTACTTAATTTATTAAGCTACTGCTTTTCTTAATCTCAGTGGAGATATTTGCTGATAAACAGCTACATATGCAGCATGTTCATGTCGTTCCTAAATGAGCTTATATCTCTCTACCCTCACCACAAATCAGATTCTTCTGAGGAGTTCCCTGTACATTATCCTTTCCCCTGTGTAATTACCTTAACAAGCTCCAGCTGTTTTTATTCTCAGAAGGTTTACTCCCTGATATACAGCTGCCTACCCCCTTCGTAAGTGCAGGTCCTAAATGAGCTTTTTTCTCAGTTCCCTCACCACAATCCAGATTCTTTCGGGAGTTACCAGTACAGTATACATTCCGGGAAGTACTTAATTTATTAAGCTACTGCTTTTCTTAATCTCAGTGGAGATATTTACTGATAAACAGCTACCTACGCAGCATGTTCATGTCGTTACTAAATGAGCTTTTATCTCTCTCCCCTCACCACAAATCAGATTCTTCTGAGGAGTTCCCAGTACATTATCCTTTCCCCTGTGTAATTACCTTAACAAGCTCTAATGTTTTTATTCTCAGAAGGTTTACTCCCTGATATACAGCTGCCTACCACCTTCGTAAGTGCAGGTCCTAAATGAGCTTTTTTCTCTGAGCCCTCACCGCAATCCAGGTTTTTTTGGGGAGTTACCAGTACAGTAACCATACCAGGAAGTACTTAATTTATTAAGCTACTGCTTTTCTTAATCTCAGTGGAGATATTTACTGATAAACAGCTACCTACGCAGCATGTTCATGTCGTTCCTAAATGAGCTTTTATCTCTCTCCCCTCACCACAAAACAGATTCTTCTGAGGAGTTCCCGGTACATTATCCTTTCACCTGTGTAATTACCTTAACAAGCTCCAGCTGTTTATGTTCTCAGAAAGTTTACTCCCTGATGTAGAGCTGCCTACCCCCTTCGTAAGTGCAGGTCCTAAATGAGCTTTTTTCTCTGTTCCCTCACCACAATCCAGATTCTTTTGGGGAGTTACCAGTACAGTAACCATACCAGGAAGTACTTAATTTATTAAGCTACTGCTTTTCTTAATCTCAGTGGAGATATTTACTGATAAACAGCTACCTATGCAACATGTTCATGTCGTTCCTAAATGAGCTTTTATCTCTCGCCCCTCACCACAAATCTGATTCTTCTGACGAGTTCCCAGTACATTATCCTTTCCCCTGTGTAATTACCTTAACAAGCTCCAGCTGTTTTTATTCTCAGAAGGTTTACTCCCTGATATACAGCTGCTTACCCCCTTGGTAAGTGCAGGTCCTAAATGAGCTTTTTTCTCTGTTATCTCACCACAATCCAGATTCTTTTGGGAACTTACCAGTACAGTAACCATACCAGGAAGTACTTAATGTATTAAGCTACTGCTTTTCTTAATCTCAGTGGAGACATTTACCTATAAACAGCTACCTACGCAGCATATTCATGTCGTTCTTAATGAGCTTTTGTCTCTCTCCCCTCACCACAAATCAGATTCTTCTGAGGAGTTCCCAGTACATTATCCTTTCCCCTGTGTAATTACCTTAACAAGCTCCAGCTGTTTTTATTCTCAGAAGGTTTACTCCCTGATATACAGCTGCCTACCCCCTTCGTAAGTGCAGGTCCTAAATGAGCTTTTTTCTCTGTTCCCTCACCACAATCCAGATTCTTTTGGGGAGTTACCAGTACAGTAACCATATCAGGAAGTACTTAATTTATTAAGCTACTGCTTTTCTTAATCTCAGGGGAGATATTTACTGATAAACTGGTACCTACGCAGCATGTTCATGTCGTTCCTAAATGAGTTTTTATCTCTCTCCCCTCACGACAAATCAGATTCTTCTGAGGAGTTCCCAGTACATTATCCTTTCCCCTGTGTAATTACCTGAAGAAACTCCAGCTGTTTCTATTCTCAGAAATTTTACTCAATAATATACAGCTGCCTACCCCCTTCGTAAGTGCAGGTCCTAAATGAGCTTTTTTCTCTGTTCCCTCACCACAATCCCGATTCTTTTTCGGAGTTACCAGTACAGTAACCATACCAGGAAGTACTTAATTTATGAAGCTACTGCTTTTCTTAATCTCAGTGGAGATATTTACTGATAAACAGCTACCTACGCAGCATGTTCATGTCGTTTCTAAATGAGCTTTTATCTCTCTCCCCTCACCACAAAACAGATTCTTCTGAGGAGTTCCTGGTACATTATCCTTTCCCCTGTGTAATTACCTTAACAAGCTCCAGCGGTTTTTATTCTCAGAAGGTTTACTCCCTGATATACAGCTGCCTACCCCATTCGTACGTGCAGGTCATAAATGAGCTTTTTTCTCTGTTCCCTCACCACAATCCAGATTCTTTTGTGGAGTTACCAGTACAGTAACCATACCAGGAAGTACTTAATTTATTAAGCTACTGCTTTTCTTAATCTCAATGGAGATATTTACTGATAAACAGCTACATACGCAGCATGTTCATGTCGTTCCTATATGAGCTTTTATCTCTCTCCCCTCAACACAAATCATATTCTTCTGAAGAGTTCCCGGTACATTATCCTTTCTCCTGTGTAATTACCTTAACAAGCTCTAATGTTTTTATTCTCAGAAGGTTTACTCCCTGATATACAGCTGCCTACCACCTTCGTAAGTGCAGGTCCTAAATGAGCTTTTTTCTCTGAGCCCTCACCGCAATCAAGGTTCTTTTGGGGAGTTACCAGTACAGTAACCATACCAGGAAGTAATTAATTTATTAAGCTACTGCTTTTCTTAATCTCAGTGGAGATATTTACTGATAAACAGCCACCTACGCAGCACGTTCATGTCTTTCCTAAATGAGCTTTTATCTCTCTCCCCTCACCACAAAACAGATTCTTCTGAGGAGTTCCCGGTACATTATCCTTTCCCCTGTGTAATTACCTTAACAAGCTGCAGCTGTTTTTATTCTCAGAAGGTTTACTCCCTGATATACAGCTGCCTACGCCCTTCGTAAGTGTACGTCCTAAATGAGCTTTTTTCTCTGTTCCCTCACCATATTCCAGATTCTTTTTGGGAGGTACCAGTAGAGTAACCATACCAGGAAGTACTTAATTTATTAAGCTACTGCTTTTCTTAATCTCAGTGGAGATATTTACTGATAAACAGCTACCTACGCAGCATGTTCATGTCGTTCCTAAATGAGCTTTTATCTCTCTCCCCTCACCACAAATCAGATTCTTCTGAGGAGTTCCCAGTACATTATCCTTTCCCCTGTGTAATTACCTTAACAAGCTCCAGCTGTTTTTATTCTCAGAAGGTTTACTCCCTGATATACAGCTGCCTACCCCCTTCGTAAGTGCAGGTCCTAAATGAGCATTTTTCTCTGTTCCCTCACCACAATCCAGATTCTTTTGGGGAGTTACCAGTACAGTAACCATACCAGGAAGTACTTAATTTATTAAGCTACTGCTTTTCTTAATCTCAGTGGAGATATTTACTGATACACAGCTACCTACGCAGCATGTTCATGTCGTTCCTAAATGAGCTTTTATCTCTCTCCCCTCACCACAAATCAGATTCTTCTGAGAAGTTCCCGGTACATTATCCTTTCCCCTGTGTAATTACCTTAACAAGCTCCAGCGGTTTTTATTCTCAGAAGGTTTACTCCCTGATATACAGCTGCCTACCCCATTCGTAAGTGCAGGTCATAAATGAGCTTTTTTCTCTGTTCCCTCATCACAATCCAGATTCTTTTGTGGAGTTACCAGTACAGTAACCATACCAGGAAGTACTTAATTTATTAAGCTACTGCTTTTCTTAGTCTCAGTGGAGATATTTACTGATAAACAGCTACTTACGCAGCATGTTCATGTCGTTCATAAATGAGCTTTTATCTCTCTCCCCTCACCACAAATCAGATTCTTCTGAGGAGTTCCCAGTACATTTTCCTTTCCCCTGTGTAATTACCTTAACAAGCCCCAGCTGTTTTTATTCTCAGAAGGTTTACTCCCTGATATACAGCTGCCTACCCCCTTCGTAAGTGCAGGTCCTAAATGAGCTTTTTTCTCTGTTCCCTCACAACAATCCAGATTCTTTTGGGGTGTTACCAGTAGAGTAACCATACCAGGACGTTCTTAATTTATTAAGCTACTGCTTTTCTTAATCTCAGTGGAGATATTTACTGATAAACAGCTACCTACGCAGCATGTTCATGTCGTTCCTAAATGAGCTTTTATCTCTCTCCCCTCACCACAAATCAGATTCTTCTGAGGAGTTCCCAGTACATTATCCTTTCCACTGTGTAATTACCTTAACAAGCTCCAGCTGTTTTTATTCTCAGAAGGTTTACTCCATGATATACAGCTGCCTACCCCCTTCATAAGTGCAGGTCCTAAATGAGCTTTTTTCTCTGTTCCCTCACCACAATCCAGATTCTTTTGGGGAGTTACCAGTACAGTAAGCATACCAGGAAGTACTTAATTTATTAAGATACTGCTTTCCTTAATCTCAGTGGAGATATTTACTGATAAACAGCTACCTACGCAGCATGTTCATGTCGTTCCTATATGAGCTTTTATCTCTCTCCCCTCAACACAAATCATATTCTTCTGAAGAGTTCCCAGTACATTATCCTTTCCCCTGTGTAATTACCTTAACAAGCTCTAATGTTTTTATTCTCAGAAGGTTTACTCCCTGATATACAGCTGCCTACCACCTTCGTAAGTGCAGGTCCTAAATGAGCTTTTTTCTCTGAGCCCTCACCGCAATCAAGGTTCTTTTGGGGAGTTACCAGTACAGTAACCATACCAGGAAGTACTTAATTTATTAAGCTACTGCTTTTCTTAATCTCAGTGGAGATATTTACTGATAAACAGCTACCTACGCAGCATGTTCATGTCGTTCCTAAATGAGCTTTTATCTCTCTCCCCTCTCCACAAAACAGATTCTTCTGAGGAGTTCCCGGTACATTATCCTTTCCCCTGTGTAATTACCTTAACAAGCTCCAGCTGTTTTTATTCTCAGAAAGTTTACTCCCTGATGTAGAGCTGCCTACCCCCTTCGTAAGTGCAGGTCCTAAATGAGCTTTTTTCTCTGTTCCCTCACCACAATCCAGATTCTTTTGGGGAGTTACCAGTACAGTAACCATACCAGGAAGTACTTAATTTATTAAGCTACTGCTTTTCTCAATCTCAGTGGAGATATTTACTGATAAACACCTACGTATGCAGCATGTCCATGTCGTTCCTAAATGAGCTTTTATCTCTCTCCCCTCACCACAAATCATATTCTTCTGAGGAGTTCCCAGTACATTATCCTTTCCCCTGTGTAATTACCTTAACAAGCTCCAGCTGTTTTTATTGTCAGAAGGTTTACTCCCTGATATACAGCTGCCTAACCCCTTCGTAAGTGCAGGTCCTAAATGAGCTTTTTTCTCTGTTCCCTCACCACAAGCCAGATTATTTTCGGGAGTTACCAGTACAGTAACCATACCAGGAAGTACTTAATTTATTAAGCTACTGCTTTTCTTAATCTCAGTGGAGATATTTACTGATAAACAGCTACCTACGCAGCATGTTCATGTCGTTCTTAAATGAGCTTTTATCTCTCTCCCCTCACCACTAATCAGATTCTTCTGAGGAGTTCCCAGTACATTATCCTTTCCCCTGTGTAATTACCTTAACAAGCTCCAGCTGTTTTTATTTTCAGAAGGTTTACTCCCTGATATACTGCTGCCTACCCCCTTCGTAAGTGCAGGTCCTAAATGAGCTTTTTTCTCTGTTCCCTCACCACAATCCAGATTCTTTTGGGGAGTTACCAGTACAGTATCCATAGCAGGAAGTACTTAATTTATTAAGCTACTGCCTTTCTCAATCTCAGTGGAGATATTTACTGATAAACAGCTACGTATGCAGCATGTCCATGTCGTTCCTAAATGAGCTTTTATCTCTCTCCCCTCACCACAATCAGATTCTTCTGAGGAGTTCCCAGTACATTATCCTTTCCCCTGTGTAATTACCTTAACAAGCTCTAATGTTTTTATTCTCAGAAGGTTTACTCCCTGATATACAGCTGCCTACCACCATCGTAAGTGCAGGTCCTAAATGAGCTTTTTTCTCTGAGCCCTCACCGCAATCCAGGTTCTTTTGGGGAGTTACCAGTACAGTAACCATACCAGGAAGTACTTAATTTATTAAGCTACTGCTTTTCTTAATCTCAGTGGAGATATTTACTGATAAACAGCTACCTACGCAGCATGTTCATGTCGTTCCTAAATGAGCTTTTATCTCTCTCCCCTCAACACAAATCAGATTCTTCTGAGGAGTTCCCAGTACATTATCCTTTCCCCTGTGTAATTACCTTAACAAGCTCCAGCTGTTTTTATTCTCAGAAGGTTTACTCCCTGATATACAGCTGCCTACCCCCTTCGTAAGTGCAGGTCCTAAATGAGATTTTTTCTCTGTTCCCTCACCACAATCCAGATTCTTTTGGGGAGTAACCAGTACAGTAACCATACCAGGAAGTACATAATTTATTAAGCTCCTGCTTTTCTTAATCTCAGGGGAGATATTTACTGATAAACTGCTACCTACGCAGCATGTTCATGTCGTTCCTAAATGAGTTTTTATCTCTCTCCCCTCACGACAAATCAGATTCTTCTGAGGAGTTCCCAGTACATTATCCTTTCCCCTGTGTAATTACCTTAAGAAACTCCAGCTGTTTCTATTCTCAGAAGTTTTACTCAATAATATACAGCTGCCTACCCCCTTCGTAAGTGCAGGTCCTAAATGAGCTTTTTTCTCTGTTCCCTCACCACAATCCAGATTCTTTGAGGAGTTACCAGTACAGTAACCATAAAAGGAAGTACTTAATTTATTAAGCTACTGCTTTTTTAATCTCAGTGGAGATATTTACTGATAAACAGCTACCTAAGCAGCATGTTCCTGTCGTTCCTAAATGAGCTTTTATCTCTCTCCCCTCACCACAAATCAGATTCTTCTGAGGAGTTGCCAGTACATTATCCTTTCCCCTGTGTAATTACCTTAACAAGCTCCAGCTGTTTTTATTCTCAGAAGGTTTACTCCCTGATATACAGCTGCCTAGCCCCTTCGTAAGTGCAGGTCCTAATGAGCTTTTTTCTCTGTTCCCTCACCACAATCCCGATTCTTTTGGGGAGTTACCAGTACAGTAACCATACCAGGAAGTACTCATTTTATTAAGCTACTGCTTTTCTTAATCTCAGTGGAGATATTTACTGATAAACAGCTACCTACGCAGCATGTTCATGTAGTTTCTAAATGAGCTTTTATCTCTCTCCCCTCACCACAAAACAGATTCTTCTGAGGAGTTCCCGGTACATTATCCTTTCCCCTGTGTAATTACCTTAACAAGCTCCAGCTGTTTTTATTCTCAGAAGGTTTACTCCCTGATATACAGCTGCCTACCCCCTTCGTAAGTGCAGGTCCTAAATGAGCTTTATTCTCTGTTCCCTCACCGCAATACAGATTCTTTTGGGGAGTTACCAGTACAGTATCCATAGCAGGAAGTTCCTAATTTATTAAGCTACTGCTTTTCTTAATCTCAGTGGAGATATTTACTGATAAACAGCTACCTACGCAGCATGTTCATGTCGTTCCTAAATGAGATTTTATCTCTCTCCCCTCACCACAAATCAGATTCTTCTCAGGAGATCCCAGTACATGATCCTTTCCCCTGTGTAATTACCTTAACAAGCTCCAGCTGTTTTAATTCTCAGAAGGTTTACTCCCTGATATACAGCTGCCTACCCCCTTCGTAAGTGCACGTCCTAAATGAGCTTTTTTCTCTGTTCCCTCACCACAATCCAGATTCTTTGGGGAGTTACCAGTACAGTAACCATACCAGGAAGTACTTAATTTATTAAGCTACTGCTTTTCTTAATCTCAGTGGAGATTTTACTGATAAAAAGCTACCTACGCAGCATGTTCATGTCGTTCCTAAATGAGCTTTTATCTCTCTCCCCTCACCACAAATCAGATTCTTCTGAGGAGTTCCCAGTACATTATCCTTTCCCCTGTGTAATTACTTTAACAAGCTCCAGCTGTTTTTATTCTCAGAAGCGATATTCCTTGATATACAGCTGCCTACCCCCTTCGTAAGTGCAGTCTCTAAATGAGCTTTTTTTCTCTGTTCCCTCACCACAATCCAGATTGTTTTGGGGAGTTACCAGTACAGTAACCATACCAGGAAGTACTTAATTTATTAAGTTACTGCTTTTCTTAATCTCAGTGGAGATATTTACTGATAAACAGCTACCTACGCAGCATGTTCATGTCGTTCCTAAATGAGCTTTTATCTCACTCACCTCATCACAAATCAGATTCCTCGGAGGAGTTCCCAGTACATTATCCTTTCCCCTGTGTAATTACCTTAACAAGCTCCAGCTGTTTTTATTCTCAGAAGGTTTACTCCCTGATATACAGCTGCCTACCCCCTTCGTAAGTGCAGGTCCTAAATGAGCTTTTTTCTCTGTTCCCTCACCAAAATCCAGATTTTTTTGGGGAGTTACCAGTACAGTAACCATACCAGGAAGTACTTAATTTATTAAGCTACTGCTTTTCTTAATCTCAGTGGAGATATTTACTGATAAACAGCTACCTACGCAGCATGTTCATGTCGTTCTTAAATGAGCTTTTATCTCTCTGCCCTCAGCACAAATCAGATTCTTCTGAGGAGTTTCCAGTACATTATCCTTTCCCCCGTGTAATTACCTTAACAAGCTCCAGCTGTTTTTATTCTCAGAAGGTTTACTCCCTGATATATAACTGCCTTCCCCCTTCGTAAGTGCAGGCCCTAAATGACCTTTTTTCTCTGTTCCCTCACCACAATCCAGATTCTTCTGGGGAGTTACCAGTACAGTAACCATACCAGGAAGTACTTAATTTATTAAGCTACTGCTTTTCTTAATCTCAGTGGAGATATTTACTGATAAACAGCTACCTACGCAGCATGTTCATGTCGTTCCTAAATGAGCTTTTATCTCTCCTCCCCTCACCACAAATCAGATTCTTCTGAGGAGTTCCCAGTACATTATCCTTTCCCCTGTGTAATTACCTTAACAAGCTCCAACTGTTTTTATTCTCAGAAGGTTCATTCCCTGATATACAGCTGCCTACTCCCTTCGTAAGTGCAGGTCCTAAATGAGCTTTTTTTCTCTGTTCCCTCCCCAGAATCCAGATTCTTTTGTGGATTTACCAGTACAGTAACCATACCAGGAAGTACTTAATTTATTAAGCTACTGCTTTTCTTAATCTCAGTGGAGATATTTACTGATACACAGCTACCTACGCAGCATGTTCATGTCGTTCCTAAATGAGCTTTTATCTCTCTCCCCTCACCACAAATCAGATTCTTCTGAGAAGTTCCCAGTACATTATCCTTTCCCCAGTGTAATTACCATAAGAAGCTCCAGCTGTTTTTATTCTCAGAAGGTTTACTCCCTGATATACAGCTGCCTACCCCATTCGTAAGTGTAGGTCCTATATGAGCTTTTTTTCTCTGTTCCCTCACCACAATCCAGATTCTTTTGGGGAGTTACCAGTACAGTAACCATACCAGGAAGTACTTAATTTATTAAGCTACTGCTTTTCTTAATCTCAGTGGAGTTATTTTCTGATAAACAGCTACCTACGCAGCATGTTCATGTCGTTCATAAATGAGCTTATATCTCTCTCCCCTCACCACAAATCAGATTCTTCTGAGGAGTTCCCAGTACATTATCCTTTCCCCTGTGTAATTACCTTAACAAGCTCCAGCTGTTTTTATTCTCAGAAGGTTTACTCCCTGATATACAGCTGCCTACCCCCTTCGCAAATGTAGGTCATAAATGAGCTTTTTTCTCTTTTCCCTCACCACAATCCAGATTCTTTTGGGGACTTACCAGTACAGTAAACCATACCAGGAAGTAATTAATTTATTAAGCTACTGCTTTTCTTAATCTCAGGGGAGATATTTACTGATAAACAGCTATGTTCGTACCATGTTCATGTCGTTCCTAAATGAGCTTTTATCTCTCTCCCCTCACCACAAATCAGATTCTTCTGAGGAGTTCGCAGTACATTATCCTTTCCCCTGTGTAATTACCTTAACAAGCTCCAGCTGTTTTTATTCTCAGAAGGTTTACTCCCTGATATACAGCTGCCTACCCCCTTCGTAAGTGCAGGTCCTAAATGAGCTTTTTTCTCTGTTCCCTCACCACAATCCAGATTCGTTTGGGGAGTTACCAGTAGAGTAACTATACCAGGAAGTATTTAATTTATTAAGCTACTGCTTTTCTTAATCTCAGTGGCGAAATTTTCTGATAAACAGGTACCTAAGCAGCATGTTCATGTCGTTCCTAAATGAGCTTTTATCTCTCTCCCCTCACCACAAATCATATTCTTCTCAGGAGTTCCCAGTACATTATCCTTTCCAATGTGTAAGTACCTTAACAAGCTCCAGCTCTTTTTATTCTCAGAAGGTTTACTCCCTGATATACAGCTGCCTACCCCCTTCGTAAGTGCAGGTCCTAAATGAGCTTTTTTCTCTGTTCCCTCACCACAATCCAGATTATTTTGGGGAGTTACCAGTACAGTAACCATACAGGAAGTACTTAATTTATTAAGCTACTGCTTTTCTTAATCTCAGTGGAGATATTTACTGATAAACAGCTATCTACGCAGCATGATCATGTCGTTCCTAAATGAGCTTTTATCTCTCTCCCCTCACCACAAATCAGATTCTTCTGAGGAGTTCCCAGTACATTATCCTTTCCCCTGTGTAATTACCTTTACAAGCTCCAGCTGTTTTTATTCTCAGAAGGTTTACTCCCTGATATACAGCTGCCTACCCCCTTCATAAGTGCAGGTCCTAAATGAGCTTTTTTCTCTGTTCCCTCACCACAATCCAGATTCTTTTGGGGAGTTACCAGTACAGTCACCATACCAGGAAGTACTTCATTTTCTGAAGCTACTGCTTTTCTTAATCTCAGTTTAGATATATATTTATGAAAAGCTGCCTACCCAGCATGTTCCTGTCGTTGCGAAATGAGCTTTTATCTCTCTCCCCTCACCACAAATCAGATTCTTCTGAGGAGTTCCCAGTACATTATCCTTTCCCCTGTGTAATTACCTTAACAAGCTCAAGCTGTTTTTATTCTCAGAAGGTTTACTCCCTGATATACAGCTGCCTAACCCCTTCGTAAGTGCAGGTCCTAAATGAGCTTTTTTCTCTGTTCCCTCACCACAATCCAGATTCTTTTGGGGAGTTACCAGTACAGTAACCATACCAGGAAGTACTTAATTTATTAAGCTACTGCTTTTCTTAATCTCAGTGGAGATATTTACTGATAAACAGCTACCTACGCTGCATGTTCATGTCGTTCCTAAATGAGCTTTTATCTCTCTCCCCTCACCACGATTCAGATTCTTCTGAGGAGTTCCCAGTACATTATCCTTTCCCCTGTGTAATTACCTTAACAAGCTCCAGCTGTTTTTATTCTCAGAAGGTTTACTCCCTGATATACTGCTGCCTACCCCCTTCGTAAGTGCAGGTCCTAAATGAGCTTTTTTCTCTGTTCCCTCACCACAATCCAGATTCTTTTGGGGAGGGTACCAGTACAGGAACCATACCAGGAAGTACTTAATTTATTAAGCTACTGCTTTTCTTAATCTCATTGGAGATATTTACTGATAAACAGCTACCTACGCAGCATGTTCATGTCGTTCCTAAATGAGCTTTTATCTCTCTCCCCTCACCACAAATCAGATTCTTCTGAGGAGTTCCCAGTACATTATCCTTTCCCCTGTGTAATTACCTTAACAAGCTCCAGCTCTTTTTATTCTCAGAAGGTTTACTCCCTGATATACAGCTGCCTACCCCCTTCGTAATTGCAGGTCCTAAATGAGCTTTTTTCTCTGTTCCCTCACCACAATCAAGATTCTTTTGGTGAGTTACCAGTAGAGTAACCATACCAGGAAGTACTTAATTTATTAAGCTACTGCTTTTCTTAATCTCAGTGGAGATATTTACTGATAAACAGCTACCTACGCAGCACGTTCATGTCGTTCCTAAATGAGCTTGTATCTCTCTCCCCTCACCACAAATCAGATTCTTCTGAGGAGTTCCCAGTACATTATCCTTTCCCCTGTGTAATTACCTTAACAAGCTCCAGCTGTTTTTATTCTCAGAAGGTTTACTCCCTGATATACAGCTGCCTACCCCCTTCGTAAGTGCAGGTCCTAAATGAGCTTTTTTCTCTGTTCCCTCACCACAATCCAGATTCTTTTGGGGAGTAACCAGTACAGTAACCATACCAGGAAGGACTTAATTTATTAAGCTACTGCTTGTCTTAATCTCAGTGGAGATATTTACTGATAAACAACTAGCTACGCAGCATGTTCATGTCGTTCCTAAATGAGCTTTTATCTCTCTCCGCTCACCACAAATCAGATTCTTCTGAGGAGTTCCCAGTACATTGTCCTTTCCCCTGTGTAATTACCTTAACAAGCTCCAGGTGTTTCTATTCTCAGAAGGATTACTCCCTGATATACAGCTGCCTACCCCCTTCGTAAGTGCAGGTCCTAAATGAGCTTTTTTCTCTGTTCCCTCACCACAATCCAGATTCTTTTGGGGAGTTATCAGTACAGTCACCATACCAGGAAGTACTTAATTTTCTTAAGCTACTGCTTTTCTTAATCTCAGTGGAGAAATTTATTGATGAAAAGCTGGCTACGCAGCATGCTCCTGTCGTTCCGAAATGAGCTTTTATCTCTCTCCCCTCACCACAAATCAGATAATTCTGAGGAGTTCCCAGTACATTATCCTTTCCCCTGTGTAATTACCTTAACAAGCTCAAGCTGTTTTTATTCTCAGAAGGTTTACTCCCTGATATACAGCTGCCTACCCCCCTTCGTAAGTGCAGGTCCTAAATGAGCTTTTTTCTCTGTTTCCCTCACCACAATCCAGATTCTTTTGGGGAGTTACCAGTACAGTAACCATACCAGGAAGTACTTAATTTATTAAGCTACTGCTTTTCTTAATCTCAGTGGAGAAATTTACTGATAACAGCTACCTACGCTGCATGTTCATGTCGTTCCTAAATGAGCTTTTATCTCTCTCCCCTCACCACGATTCAGATTCTTCTGAGGAGTTCCAGTACATTATCGTTTCCCCTGTGTAATTACCTTAACAAGCTCCAGCTGTTTTTATTCGCAGAAGGTTTACTCCCTGATATACAACTGCCTACCCCCTTCGTAAGTGCAGGTCCTAAATGAGCTTTTTTCTCTGTTCCCTCACCACAATCCAGATTCTTTTGGGGAGGTACCAGTACAGTAACCATACCAGGAAGTACATAATTTATTAAGCTACTGCTTTTCTTAATCTCAGTGGAGATATTTACTGATAAACAGCTACCTAAGCAGCATGTTCATGTCGTTCCTAAATGAGCTTTTATCTCTCTCCCCTCACCACAAATCAGATTCTTCTGAGGAGTTCCCAGTACATTATCCTTTCCCCTGTGTAATTACCTTAACAAGCTCCAGCTGTTTTTATTCTCAGAAGGTTTACTCCCTGATATACAGCTGCCTACCCCCTTCGTAAGTGCAGTTCCGAAATGAGCTTATTTCTCTCTTCCCTCACCACAATCCAGATTCTTTTGGGGAGGTACCAGTACAGTAACCATACCAGGAAGTACTTAATTTATTAAGCTACTGCTTTTCTTAATCTCAGTGGAGATATTCACTAATAAACAGCTACGTACGCAGCATGTTCATGTCGTTCCTAAATGAGCATTTATCTCTCTCCCCTCACCACAAATCAGATTCTTCTGAGGAGTTCCCAGTGCATTATCCTTTCCCCTGTGTAATTACCTTAAAAAGCTCAAGCTGTTTTTATTCTCAGAAGGTTTACTCCCTGATATACAGCTGCCTACCCAGTTCGTAAGTGCAGGTCCTAAATGAGCTTTTTTCTCTGTTCCCTCACCACAATCCAGATTCTTTTAGGGAGTTACCAGTACAGTAACCATACCAGGAAGTACTTAATTTATTAAGCTACTGCTTTTCTTAATCTCAGTGGAGATATTTACTGATAAACAGCTACCTATGCAGCATGTTCATGTGGTTCCTAAATGAGCTTTTATCTCTCTCCCCTCAACACAAATCAGATTCTTCTGAGGAGTTCCCAGTACATTATCCTTTTCCCTGTGTAATTACCTTAACAAGCTCCAGCTGTTTTTATTCTCAGAAGGTTTACTCCCTGATATACAGCTGCCTACCCCCTTCGTAAGTGCAGGTCCTAAATGCGCTTTTTCCTCTGTTCCCTCACCACAATACAAATTCTTTTGGGGAGTTACCAGTACAGTAACCATACCAGGAAGTACTTAATTTATTAAGCTACTGCTTTTCTTAATCTCACTGGAGATATTTACTGATAAACAGCTACATACGCAGCATGTTCATGTCGTTCCTAAATGAGCTTTTATCTCTCTCCCCTCACCACAAATCAGATTCTTCAGAGGAGATCCCAGTACATTATCCTTTCCCCTGTGTAATTAACTTAACAAACTCCACCTGTTTTTATTCTCAGAAGGTTTACTCCCTGATGTACAGCTGCCTACCCCCTTCGTAAGTGCAGGTCTTAAATGAGCTTTTTTCTCTGTTCCCTCACCACAATCCAGATTCTTTTGGGGAGTTAACAGTACAGTAACCATATCAGGAAGTACTTAATTTATTAAGCTACTGCTTTTCTTAATCTCAGTGGAGATATTTACTGATAAACAGCTACCTACGCAGCATGTTCATGTCGTTCCTAAATGAGCTTTTATCTCTCTCCCCTCACGACAAATCAAATTCTTCTGAGGAGTTCCAGTACATTATCCTTTCCCCTGTGTAATTACCTTAACAAGCTCCAGCTGTTTTTATTCTCAGAAGGTTTACTCCCTGATATACAGCTGGCTACCACCTTCGTAAGTCCAGGTCCTAAATGAGCTTTTTTCTCTGTTCCCTCACCACAATCCAGATTTTTTTGGGGAGTTACCAGTACAGTAACCATACCAGGAAGTACTTAATTTATTAAGCTACTGCTTTTCTTAATCTCAGTGGAGATATTTACTGATAAACAGATACCTACGCAGCATGTTCATGTCGTTCCTAAATGAGCTTTTATCTCTCTCCCCTCACAACAAATCAGATTCTTCTGAGGAGTTCCCAGTACATTATCCTTTCCCTTGTGTAATTACCTTAACAAGCTCCAGCTGTTTTTATTCTCAGAAGGTTTACTCCCTGATATACAGCTGCCTACCCCCTTCGTAAGTGCAGGTTCTAAATGAGTTTTTTCTCTGTTCCCTCACCACAATCCAGATTCTTTTGGAGAGTTACCAGTACAGTAACCATACCAGGAAGTACTTAATTTATTAAGCTACTGCTTTTCTTAATCTCAGTGGAGATATTTACTGATAAACAGCTACCTACGCAGCATGTTCATGTCGTTCCTAAATGAGCTTTTATCTCTCTCCCCTCACCACAAATCAGATTCTTCTGAGGAGTTCCCAGTACATTATCCTTTCCCCTGTGTAATTACCTTAACAAGCTCCAGCTGTTTTTATTCTCAGAAGGTTTACTCCCTGATATACAGCTGCCTAGCCCCTTCGTAAGTGCAGGTCCTAAATGA